>NW_026623965.1:64361-70284 GCF_030028575.1 Malurus melanocephalus
CTTTCCTGAACTTTCCTGAACTTTCCTGAACTTTCCCTCCCTGACTCATGAAATCTGAAAATTCAGTAAACAGAATCATAGAAACACAAGTTCCAAGGCACTAAAAATAATTTTAAAACCCTGAGCATTTAACAGCCTATTGAGTTCTCACATCTTTCCTTCCTGGCATTTTTTTTCCCTTTTCCCTTGCAGGACTGAGCATGGGGCTGATCACAGATTTTGTCTCGGGGGGAGAAGTTTGTTAAATCCCAGCTCACAAATTAGAATTTTCTCCAGTGTTGCTGTTTYTAAAATAAAGCCTCCCATTTCATGGGTGGTAAATATTCARGTAATATGAAATTGGAAGCATTAATGGGTAGTTTATGGGCTGGGTTCTCTCTCTCTTTACTGAAACCAGGTCAGCTTAATGGGTTCTCTTGAATGGGACAGAGCGTTTTTATGCTGTCGTTTTCTCCATCTCCAGAGAATCCATTTACAAGAAGACCAGAATCTTCTTTTTCTTCTATACATTTATCTGACTTATGCACATTGCAGGTCTGCTTTTGATCAGAAATACTTTGCTAATGTAAATGCAAATAATCCTATATGCACCCAAAGAGGAAATAAAAAAAAGTAATTTATATTTTAAAAAGCTCCTTGGGGAAAACATTAATATTTATGATTTTACAAAAATTGTAAGYTTTCCTACAGGGGTAAAGGTTGCTGTTGAGCTAATTATTTTAAAACTGGGCATCTATTTTCTAGTGCATTGTTTCATGATGTTTAATACACCGAGCTCTTCCATGCTAAAATTAATTACTGCCCTTTGATAACCTACTAAACATTACAGTGGATTCAAATCTTGTTAGAAAAGGGAAGTTGGAAATAGAATGTAGAGTCATACGGGTTTAATTTTTTCAAAGACAAAACATAGAATTAGGGACTCAGAGACTCAAATGAGATTGGAAAAATCCCTTAGGATTACTGAGTCCAACTTAAATGTCTAACACTGAAAATCTAATAGTTCAAATTCTTCATTCACATGTGAGTAAATACTGAAAGAAGGCATGGAAATAATTCAKCTAATATTCTGCTGAAATAGTCAATGTAGCAATACCACCTGCAAGGTTTAAACTTTTAAAAATCATCTAAAATTTTTCTACCAGATTTTCTATCTTCATTTTATGAATGCTTTTCCCACCATTGAAGTAAAGTGATCATTAAAATGTTTAAAATTCAGATCACTGACATATTCCTTAATATCACAGCTTAGAGGAGTAAAAATTCTTGATTAAACCTAAAAAAGGGTAATGCTAGAGTATTAAAAAATGTGCGGGATTTAGCGAGGGATTGATAATAATAAGAATTTTAAATTTTTCTCAGCTCCTCAGTGATTATTCATGAGGAAAAAGACTGTGAGCATCTACTTAAAGACACTACCTGTAAGAAATGTCTTCTGCTTCACTAATTTTGAGAGCTGCAATCAATCTATCARGTCCTTTTTTTGTACAGGTGTGTAATTCTACTTACATGTAAGATTTATCTATGTGTTGGACCAGACTTTTCTCTTTACCCAAAACACAGGAAAAATGCCCACATACATTCTAASTGTCCACAGTAAACAAAAGAGTAAAAACCTGGATTCACTAGGGGSTGAGACTCAGTGAAATTTTTTGGGTCTGGCTAGGAGAAAGCTCCCTATCCTAAAATGTTTCATGTTTGAGACATTAGTTTGYTTCATTCCTGAATGAAAACCAGCGGTTCTGATTATATCTAAACCAAGTTAATCAGAAAGAGGCAGGCACAGCTGCAAGGTTTTGCACACAAGTTTAAATGTGGGTATTTTTAGGGTATGATTCAAGCAATAAATGAGGCAGTTTACACATCCCAACAGCGAAAGCAGATTCTCAACACTCACAGTGTKCCAAGTTCCCTGTCCCCAACCAATGCTTGGTTTAGACAAAGTGAATCAAAATTTCAGAAACACTTTGCCTTGCCCTCAAGATGCCTGAAAATCATCCATGTGCTAATGAGAATAAAAGGAATTAGTAGGAAAAGCAGGTTTATTTAAAAAGAAAAAAAAAGGTTTGGATGTTTTATGGCAAAACATTCTGCTGCCTTCACTCAGTCACCCTCCTGTAACCCACCAGAACAAAGTTCAGAATACATTTTCTGCTTCTGCTGGGATGTGGAGCAGCAGGGAAGCAACATCTGACMAAGATAATGAGGAGAGAAAACCTGTTGGCATGTTGTGATGAAGTGCTGTAAAATGGTCAAAACATAATRTCTGTGTTTGAAAGTGTCTGCGCAGTGCAGAGACAACATATCTGGCAAAAGACAAAAAATTGGAGGGTTTTGTGAATAAAATATCACCTATATGAATAAAAAATATAAACGTGAGAAATTAGAGAGAATAGTTTGTATTCAGAAACACAATTTAAAAATGTAGTTTTTGAAGAAAACTAAAAAAAAAGTAGTTTATGAAGAGGATGGGTGTTTATAAGCCTATTAGTGAATCACTGTGAGGAGTTTGGATATGCCACAATCCTGTTTCTRCAACCCATTTCTGCCCCTCACAGCTGTCACTGGTATTCACAAAATTCATCAGGTCTTGTTTATAAAACACCTATAAAAAYTCAGGAAAATGGTGAAGCTGTGGCATGACCCCTAAAGCACTCAATSTCTCACATCAGTTCATCATCCTACATAATTTCTGAACTGTTTCCTGTATTTGCATTATTTTAAAAAAATATATATGGCTTCATTTTTGTTTTTCTGTAAGTTCTCACTAACTCAGTTTGAAYCACTCACTTTACTCCAGATTTATCCATGGGCAACCAGAGCAGAATTTCACCATGGGCATCTTTTGACTTCCTAACAAATTCAAACCAAAATAAAATTTAAAACCACCCAGATGAGAATGAAAACTCAACCAGCTTTCATTAKAATGACTAATTTAACCAGAATCTTTAGGTTGCAGCTAAGGGCAGCCTTCACAAATGCAACCGCAGCATCCCTGYCTGTGGCTGGGAGCAAAATCCTTTTGAAAGTTTGTTTAAATAAAACAGGAAATGAAAAGCTAATGTATCTCAGACATTCTCCATCTCCAGGCTCTTCTCCATTTCTTGCCTCCCGCCTTCCTTTCCTTTCCTTTCTGGGATTCGGTTCCCTCTGGCTTTTTACACAAAGAGCTTCTTTTGCCTCAGGATTCCTCAGGAGCCACCAGTCAGCTCCCTGAGGAAATCCCCGAGTTCCTTGATGGATTCCCTCTCCTCTAATTTTTGTCAAACCAACATCTCAAACATGAAACATCCTGTCCCCAAGGCTGCCTTGTCCTCCAGCAAATAAATTTGCTGCTCACAAACCTCCTCTCTGCCACCAGCCCTGTCCCCCTCAGCGCTRTCTTCAGCCTCCAGTCCTGAATTTGAGTTCTTCAAGATGTTTTTTTTGCAGACATTTGCAAAACAGAGAGACTATGCAATTCAACAGCCATCCTTGTAATATTGCCCTTTCAGGGTGAAGACAGTTTGGAATTAAACCAGCTGAARCTTGACTCATCTGTCAAACCAGCTTTTGAGGAGTTTTGACTTGACTGACAAGTGTCTCTGTCATGGATCAGCACTGTGAGCTGTCAAGGAAAGAGTGAAGCTCCTGAGGCTCTCAGATAAATCCTCTCTGCTGAAATCAATCCACACATCAGGGTCTCGTTTCCACCCACCCASTTAATGTGGGGTTTGCCTTCTTACGCCTTTCTTAAAGTCATAAACTTTACTTCTTTGTGTGCATTTAGATTTTCTTTAAGACACTTCAAGTCAGCTTCTTAGCCAGTATGAAATGTGTGCAGACCTGACCTGGCTGCCTACATAAGCAAACTTTGGATCATTTTTTGGTTGGCCAAAAGCACATGGAAAACAATCACTTCCAGGGGTTGAAAATTTCAGCTGCTTATCATGTATATCTTTTATCAAAAAAAAAGTGTATCAACCATTGAAACAAATAGCCATATGGAATAACCGTGGAGAACACCCCATTGCCTGATCCTCTAAACAAAGAACAGCTGTTTTTTCTCTAACAAATGCTCCAGTTCCAGTAAAAGCCATCAGCCTTGACACAGGAATCATCTGCTGGAATTCTGAGGTTCATTTTACACGGGAAGCAAAGCACGCTGATTGCAATAAAAGCCCCTTCTGTCCCTAAAATCTTTCAAACTGTTAAACTCATGGAACGATCCCAGCTCATAACCAGCTGCTAATGTGAATTTCAAGAAGAAGACAGTCCTACAGCTCATTTCACAKGGAATAACATTTTTTAAAGAGCCAGCTCAAGAAGAAAAAAATGAAGTGTGTGCCATTCTGAAATCAGATCTGTAAATATTAAAACAAGAGCCTGACAGAAAGGGCGAGGACTGTTTAGGTAGAAGACATGAGGAGAATACAACATTATTTTTTTTGTGCCTTTTCAGGGGTGTCCATGGTTTCAGAAAAACACTTTCAGATGAGTCTTCACCTGAACTATGTCAAAAAACTCACTTTGGTGTGTGAGCAAGCCCTGTTTTTCACTCTGAAACCCCCAAACCCCAGGCTGCTGTTCTTTGCTCGGGAGCCAARTGTGACATTCTAATAACTTTAATTTCTCCAGTTTGTGCAAGCTGGTTATACCACACAAACTCACAGGCTGCTGCAGTAAAATAACATTCAGCTGCAACACGGTTTTTAACCTGTATTTGCTGATTAGGAAGCGCAGCAAATAAAAGTTGCATTCAGAGGTGCATTGCTACATAATTTTTGTGACACTTGATGGTGCCTTTTAATGCTACTCAGGCCCATGAAATGTACATAAAAAAACCTGTTGTAAAGTRGATTCATGATGGCCTGACTTCAATGATCTTTGAATGACAAACTGGAGCATCGTTAAATGCAAATAACTCTCATAACATGTTCTCTTTAGGTGTAAAATAAAAACTACAAGCCTCTGTACAGTGCACAGGAATTATACCACGGTGTTCTTTTGCTTAAAGTCACTGCAGCTCCTGATATTTTCAAAATTACCTTCCTCTTTACTTTTAGCAAAAACTACTTCCCTTTCACTGTTTTAACCTCACACCTTTTCATCCTTAATGACTTCACAACAATTCCTGTTCCTCTGCCACTCTGTACAGACTTGGGCTACACAATTTTTTGTTTTTTCTTAGCCACTGAGCCTTTTATTATGCTGGAAATAAAACAACGTGGCCTTTTAAAGATTATTTCAATCTATGTTTTTTCAGCCTTGTGAGAGCTCTGCACATGCTGCACTCAATTCCTGGAAATAAAGGGCACAAAAATTTCATAAAGCAACAAAAATTGCTTCTCATCAGAGCTCATGGAAGCTCTCRCTCTGTAACTCTACATGTCTTTGAATAAAAAGCAAACATCTTGCCACTATAATTTTACATATAATTATATAATAATAAAATCCATCAGCGAAAGAGGCTGTGACTTATCTGCTGCAAAGGTCATGAATGAGGATTTTAATGAGGTGAAGTGTGGCATCTGAGCTTGCAGGCATCAGAAGGAGCATTTAATTGATGAAATATTTATGAATTATCAAGCATCAGTTACTGGAAATGCTCTAATTTATGACTRGTATAAAATCCCACTTCCTAAATAGGTTATAACAGCAGAAATTCCAYAGGAGATACTGCTGCTGTCAGCCCCTCTCTGCAGATTCAGCTGCAGGGTTTGCAGAGATTCATCTGCAAATGAATTTCATCTCTTCGGGTAGAAAGTAAGAATTATATTCTGATTGTCTCTTGAATCTGAGCAGTGCCAAGATTAACGAGAAAGACAATTAATGAACAAGTGATGTGCCGTGAAGAGACCATCCCTCATCCATCCATCCATCCATCCATCCATCCATCCATCCATCCATCCATCCATCCATCCATCCATCCATCCATCCATCC
>NW_026623965.1:71383-75408 GCF_030028575.1 Malurus melanocephalus
GGAAGAAAAAAAAATCCAAATAAATAGAAGAGTGAGCAGAAGAGAAACCGTCCCCCTGTGGACAGGGAGGACAACAGCACAAACACAGTCCTGAGGAGGGAGAACCTGAGAAGAAGGAAATCACTTTCACYTCAGTTCTGATTTCTCYTCTGATTTCTYRCCTTGATTTCAGGGCAASCAKCTACMAGGGACTGCAGCCCTGWGGGCTCCCTGTTTGGCATCARYTGCARCACTCTGTAAAAGCCACAGCTAATTTGGAATACAATTGTTCAGTGTAATGGTTGAGTGTGTGACGAGTGGTGTGWGAACTGGCCACCAGCAGCAAGTTAATGAATTTTTAATTAATTCAATAATGCTGGAAACTGGCCTGATTTATCAGTTTTGTTTATGGATATTCCATAAAGGACATGAGCCCTTTCAAGAGCCTAATGAACACTAAGGAATTTATTTGAATTATTATAGAATCATAGAATCASTCAGGTGGTGGAAATCACCTCCRAGATCATTGAGTCAATGKGCTGGTGTTGAAGGAGACARAATTGGGGTTCCTGTAGCAAACTGCAGCAGTTTGAAAGTTCTCTGGCAGCCCAGGAGTGAGATGGGGTGTAGAATAGCTGAGAAAAGAAAGAGGAAAAAACAGGGGGAAAATGTAAAAATGTAAAGGTAAAAATGTAAAGGTAAAAATGAAGTGTAATTTCCAAACCAAAACTTCCCCCAGTTTCAGAAATAATCCAAACACACGAATGGCCAAAATTTCTTGGTGGATAAACAGAGTGAGAGTAGAACTAATGGGATGTGTTGCTACAAAAACAAAAGAAAATGCGAACCGCCTCCTTTTCACATAACTGAGATAATGACAAATCTGCAGAGCATCTGCAGGGAGGGGGACAAAGTTCCACCAAGATACAGCATTCAAGATGGATTTTTCAGGGAAAAAGGAGATGTTGTCCATGTGTAGAAGACCTCCTCCTACCTCCTTCTCTTCATTGAGCTCCTACAGGCACCTGTACTACAGCCACATTTTTCTGATCCTGACAACAATCAGATGTAAGAATTCAGTAATACCTTTTTTTTTGGTTTTTTTGGTTTTTTTTTTTTTTTTGCACAATGGATGAAAGGGAAAGAACTAAAGCAGTAAAAGACTTCTCCTAGCTGTCTGAAAATCTGCACAGTGACAGTGTGCAATCTGTGAAAGTTACTGACAAACTGCACAACAATTGTATAGAACTRTAAGAATTCAGATGTTAAATTTATCTCAATGGCTAAGGAACAAACGCTTGGAGGAAAGAGAAAAAACAAGGCCCAGCAGAAGATCAAACATTCCCCTTGACTAAATAATTTATTGCACTGAAGGCYRGCCTCTAGTTTAAATTTAGCTGCCWAGTCCAGAGCAGGCAATAATGGCAGTAAAGTTTGTGGCTGGAAATATTTTGCCATTTCAGCACACTCAGTGTTCCTGCAGCTTCTGGSTGTTTGGAGAAGAACAGAAGAGAGAGGAACATGTAATGGGAATATCCAGAAATCCTGGGATCAAGAGCAATAAAATCAGGATTTTTTTTTTTTTTATACCATAGTACAAGAGAAGAAAAAAAGAAAAAAATAAAGGGAATGACTGAAGTGTTCAAACAAAGGAATAACTTGGCTGGCTTAGATTGACTGAATCAGAATKGCTGGGGTGGCATTCAGGTATTCAGAAAGGTTAAAAATGTCTTGTTTTAGAAGACAAATACACAAAATGTGAAAAATTGAGCACATTTCTCTGTTATTTAAATGCTTCCAGCTCCCTTCAGCCTATTCCTAGCATAATGTGTYAGAAAAATGTCCCTGTCACTTATTCCATGGGCAGCAATGGCAACATTCCCCTTCCTCCCCCGACCCTCCAGTTCCCAGTCACTGGCAAATGCTGGTTTCTATTTTGTGCAGCATTTTGGGTGGTTTTTTTTCAGTCTCCTGTGAGTAGAAACATCCTCTTAAAATTCTCACCCAAATTCAGGTACATTTTACCTGGCTGTTGATTGATTCTAGCTGCCACAAAGTTCATTTTTATTTTGAAATAGAGAGTTTTCCAGCTACCTTTTGTTTGGCAAACAGTCCTCTTTCCAAAAAAAAAAAAAAAAAAAAAAAAAAAAACATTTCTGAGTATTTTTTTTTTTTTTTTTTTTTTTAATTTTACATCCCAACACATAGCAACCATCCCTTTTCTCCTAATTGCCACATCTTTTTGTGTTCTCTTCACATCCTGTCTTCCCATCACAAAACTTTGGTCATTCCTGTGTTTGAATTTAATCTGAAAACAGAGGAAGTTTTTGTTTGCAAATACCACTTCATTTTTACCTTCCCTTCACCTGTTTTTCCCCCTTTCCTTGCTCAGCTTCTCTGCACTCCCATCTAACTCCCTCCTCTCCAGCAGCAAAGTAGGGAATGTTKTTTGTCATAAACTGCCTGACCCTCCTCTGACTTTTCGTGGTTTTCCAGGGGATGGGAAAAGTTGGTGACCTGGGAACCCRTGTTCTGAAATGATTTAGTAAGCACAGTGATGCAGCAGAGGGAAAGATTAGCGCCAAAGCTGACTGACTATTCAATTATTAATCCTATTCATAAAGAATTTAGCCTCTGTTTTGTTTAGCAAATAGTTTGGAAACCTGTCCATCCCTCCTCTGTGCAAAGTGTTTGCTGTCTGGAAGGTCTGGAAAGTGGTTTTTTTTTTGGATTGAATGTTTTTCTGTGCTCTCTTGATTCATCATTTGCTTTTGGTGTAGCCACAAATTATTTGCTTTGTTCAGGCAACAATCAAGACCCCACAGCTGGAAAAATTTAAATAGAATTCTATGGAATTGCATTGAATTATATTTAAATGGAATTGTGTTATATTATAGTGGAGGCCAATGGCAATGCACCAAAAATTTTATCGTTTTTGCAAATTGCCAGCCACAGTGAAAAATASCAGCTGGCTGAATTCAACACATTTTACACAAGTACTGCACAGTGATTTGTACACTTTTCAGTATTTACTGGGGGTCAGAACTTCCTGTGAGTGCATTCCTATGGATTCAGGGAGTCATTAAAGTTGGAAGAGGCAGGGGAAGCTCTAGAGCAGCCTCCAGCTCAAACTTTCCGCACTAAATTCAGATTGACAGCTCAGGATCACACAATATCCAGTCATTTCTTGGAAACCTCCCAAGACAGCCCCTTGAGGTCCCTGCTCCTCTGCCAGACTGACTACACTCTGGTTGCTTTTATCTTTTTTCGAGTCAGAATCTCCCCCTTTTTGGGGTTTTAACCATTGCTGCTTTAGCACAAACCAAACCAAATCAATTTTTTTTCCAGCATCAGGAATCAGAGAACCACAGGGTGGATCAGGCTGGGAGGGATCATCTGCTCCCAAATCCCAACTCAGAGCATGTGGGAATGTGTCCTGATGGTTCTGGGATATCCCCAGCGAGGGAGCCTCTCTGGAAAGCCCCACCTTTGAACCTGATCTCATCCTAAAGGAACTGAGCCTCTGGAAAAAAATCTGGTTTGTGGTTTTTGTTTTTTTACAGGTGAAATTTAAGATGCTAGGTCAGTTAAGCCTCATTTTAAAAACATCTAAATAAGGGATGCACACAAATTCCCCTCTGTTCTGGCAATTTTCAGAAGCTAATTTTACAAAGAGCTAATAAGGTTGTAGACCTCACATAATGGTGAGTTGTTTCAGAATATTCCTCATTACTGTATTTCCTGACTCTGAGGCAAAACCCAGAGTTCTGCTGCTGTGATTTCTCATAAAAATGAGAAAAAATACACACTACGAATCCACACATCCACCAGCTTTTCCCTGGAGACAATAATAAATGAGCTGGAGGAAGGGAGAGCAAATAATTCACTTATGTGATGCCATTAACCTCTTTGTGCGAGTGGAGAAAATCAACAGCATAAATTAATTTAAGGAATTATTGACTAGCTCTGTAAAAAGGGACTTAATTTGTCTGAGAATGTATCAGCAAAGCTCTGCTGCTTCAAAACTAGGAGGCTGAAAAAGTGCA
>NW_026623965.1:75698-76977 GCF_030028575.1 Malurus melanocephalus
AAAAAAAAAAAAAAAAAAAAAAAAAAAAAAAAAGACAAAACCCCTGACAAAGGTAATCATTACATACAAATAGGAAAAAAAGAATCAGAGTAATTTAGAGTAGAGAATAGAGTAACAGTCTTAAAGCATGAGAAAATTGCTCCGGAGTTGTGTATAGTGGGCAATTATCTTAACCTGCATCATGATTTTGATTTTTTTTTTCTCTTYAGCTCAGATAATTARCTTTTATCCCAGAACACGAGAGGCACCTTGACTCATGGTCTTGCCCTCCTTGTTAATGACGTTCAGCTAATTAGCAGYTGAGAAAGGAGAAGCTGAGAGTACTCAGAGACCAATTGACACAGAAGTCACTTGCTSGAATGAGAAATGAAACCCAGGCTGGTTTCCAGCATCTGTGCAGAGCCACATCTCTGTTTGGATGTGTGCTCTGGAAATCTGTCTTAAAACCTATTTTTTTTACTATTTTTTTTATTTTTCACTTTTTTTTTTTTTAATTTCACTATTGAGCATGCTGCTTTCCCCAGAAAAATGTCTTATATCAAGGCTTAGGTCAGTATTCGTATTAAAATAAATTCTGAACATTTACCTGTTCAGTCTATTTTCATTTTCTTATTCTCACTCCCGGACACTTTTGTCTTCCTGTATTTTAAAATACTATCCAAATAACCTAGCAGTCATTCTAATAATATCACACCATATGTCCAGAGCAAGATAAAAGTTATGAGGAAAACTGAATGGCAAAAGACATTCTCAGCCCACTAATTCATTTTAAAAGCAAAATGTGGACATCTTTTATAGCAAATGATGGTGATAAAGATCCTTCTGGACCGCAGTCTCTAAAAGCTGATTTCCACAATTTTTTTTTTTTTCCATAAGTGCTGTCATAAAGTTATACCCAAAAGTCAAACTCAGCTGCTGCAGCTCATTTAGCAGCAAAATTCTGATCACTGATGTGTCAGAACAGAGCARAACAAGGGTGCAGAAAGTGGCTTCACACAATCTGCCTTTAGGCTCCARAATCAGGAATTTTGGGCAGATAAATCATTAATTGAGGCAGGATGGAAAGCTGGGCTCCTTTCTGCTGGTGAAAGGAAAATCACAATCCTGGAGCTTTCCCCTTCCCACCTGGACACTGAGCATCAAAGCAGCCTCAGAAAATTTCTGAACTATGGGGAATGGAGGAGCAATAATATCCTCTGCTCTTCCTTTAAGCACTGTGGTCACTAAAAAAACAAAACAAAACAAAACAACAAACAAAAACAAAAAAAACCAAAAAAAA
>NW_026623965.1:77128-82183 GCF_030028575.1 Malurus melanocephalus
CAGAGAAAACAAACTAACAAAACTAAATAAAAAGCCCTAACACCAAAATTACACATTTTTACCCTAAGGACCTGCTGGTTCCCCCCTGAGGCAGAAAGGTGGAAATTGCTGTCTGACCACGGATCACAATTATTCCCTGGTATTTTGTATCAGTTTTGCAAATTTTTTATTTTACCAAAACCAGGAGTTTCTGTCCCTCTTTGTTTTGGAAATGAAAAGTGGAGAGGTTCTGCCCAAGCAGCCTGAGCTTCATCTTATGCTTGTGCAGCAGAAATACAGAACCTGCCATTTCAAACACTGAAAAAGCTCAAAGAAAACATTCAAAGAAAAGAATGGATAGGAAAAGAAAATGCATTTTAAATAGTAGGTACCAGTTTTCATTTTGCCTGTTTTGTTTCAAGCCTAGCAGAGTTTATTCTGCCTAAGCTGTAGATATATTTAATAAACAGCTATGTCAGAGCTGTTTATTGTTAATGAACAGTGTAACAGGATGCCATGCCCCGTGTATCATCATGGATAAAAATGAGCTAAGTATTTGTGGCATCAAATGCAGGCTTTAAGGCCATCTCATTTTCTCCTAATCCAAATTAATTTCTRAAGCTTATAAAACCCGAATCGTGGCTCAGCTAAATCCCAACACGATGCTGTTTCTAAGCAAACAGTTCCTTTTCCCAGAGCACTGGTTTGATAAAAGCTGAGACTCAGTCAGCCTGAATCAGTAAAACTGCAGCATATTTGGGTGGTGAATGTTGTAGTTAATAGGATCTGAAACAACAATAATGTGTATTTTCAAGCATGGGCAACAGTGATTTAATACTTTGAATGAAGCAAACTGAAAACAATGATCACAACTGATCAAACTTTTTGCCCTTTGTTGTAGCCCTGGGAAGACTTTACAGGCTCTTGAACATCAAAAACTTWTTTTTTTTTCAAGCCTGTGCCCAAATTTTCATTGGAGMAAAAGCTYRTKCCAGGGAGCTGGATGRRAAGAGGYATCTCAGATTGTCAGCATCTCTCARTAAARTTGGCTTAAAGCCATTAATAAGAGCAATTCCTGCATGGCAGGAGGCACCTAAAATTCTAGTACCTTCCTTACTTTGGGAAACAACCCCTSATGAGGAAGAACAAGAGCAATTAGACCTTTGAGAAGTCCCTGTTATCACTGAAGTGATAAAAGCTGCCTTTATTTCTCCAAAGAAGTTGTAAACAGGCGAAAGAAACTGACAGAAAAATTAAAATCTTACTTTAGAAAATGCCCAGAAGGTGAGAAATACTATGTTATTAATTTGCTTTAACTCACAGTGCAAATTCATTAATCTGAACTCAAATGAAAAACTCAAAGAAGAGCAATTTGCTTTCATTTTTGTAAACTATCTGGTTTTTTTTAATTAACATGTCATTTATGAGCACACTTTATGCAGAGGGCCACAGATGGAGAAACTTGTTCAGCTRTGTCATTCCAATAAATTTAAAAACAAAATATTCCTCATTTTCATGGTTTCTATATTCAGCTCACTCCAAGCTAACAGAAACTGCACTCTCTCTGGTATTTGACCTTCTAATTGCTCTATTAAAAMCTGGATTAATATTGATCTCATGAATGATAGTCTGCCAAAGGTGTAACAGCTCCTCTGTCAATCTTTAAAAGAGAAACCAACATAAGGCCTCTCCWGAACAAAAATTACAGATTCTGAATGAGAGGGGAAAAAAAAAAAATCTATAGTTAGCAGTACTGAAAAACTCAAAATTATTCTGCCAGCTTTTTAGCTAAGAATACTTTTATTGCTTGTGAAACTGGAGAGAACATATCTAAAATACAAAGATGAWCTGCATGCTTCCTGTATAAAGTCAAATAAACTTTTTGAGGGGTGAAAGTAATACCTTTTTCATCATTATCACTTTGCATAGCACAGGTGAATAGATTTCAAATCTGAATTGCTAAGTTCTTGGGTTTTTAAGGGAGGAGATACAGAGATAGAAAAGAAAAAAAAAGTGAGAGAGAGGTGGGGTAAAAAGTCCAGCTGTGATTTTTGTGATTTATTTCACTCACTCTACACATCTTTCATCATCTTGATTTACCACTTACCTGTGTTTTTATTGTGATTATTTCAGTCACACTATCCAAAGCCAGACTTAGATTTTAACTAGCTGTCTAATTCTAATTAATCCAAGGAATAACTTACAAAGAAAATATTTTTTTTGTCTGGTTCATTCAGCGAAGGATTGCAGACAGGAACACCTGAAAAGTGTTAAACTTACTTACACCAATGTATTGATGGCATTCCAGTCAGCAACAGTCCCTGAAAGGAAAAAATCCTTACCTGGGCTCCAAATCCTGTCTTTACACAATTATTTCACAGTTGTTTAAGCGGAATTTCTTCCAGGTGGGTTATCCTGGATGTGGTTTGCTGCCAATGCTTTSGGGAAAACAAATTTTATTCTCATTTACCCAGTAATTTCTCTGTGGGCTGGTGTGGGGTCCTGCTGAAGGAATTCTCTGGATCCAGGCCAGAGAGGTTGGGAGGGATTATCCCAATTTTTGGGGAATTGTGATGATGGACACACAACACACAGGGGAGCCTGGAAAAGCCCCGACTCACTGAACTCATCTGCGCTGAAGTAATTTTCAGGAAAACTCCGTTATATCCTAGTTTGTGGTGTGTTCACACTTTTCCCAACCTAAAGTCCACCTCAAAACACATCCTTTAAGCATTACAGAGGTTTTTAACTGGTGCTGTAAGTCACATTATCACATTCATTCGTGCACTCTGTGCTCCCAGTTTTCCAGGCAGAAATTTCCCTTTTCCCCCTCAAAAAATATTTGAAAATATTTTTTTTTTTGAAGTGTTGATCAATGGGGAAAAGATGGAAGAAAGATATGAAAAACTCTGCAGATTTTGATGGAAAACTTTGTGTTTTTTCTTCCTYTCCATGAGGGAGCCCCTTTAATTTTTAGGGCTAGATCAGCAATCAGCTGGTAAATGTTTGAGTTTTAACCCTGAAGTGAATGAGTAACTCAGGAAATAACGAGGCTGTTTATTTATGTGATGGATGTGTAGTACCTATTTTTAATTTCAAAATTTTTCATTTTCTGACTGCCCAGCAAGACAGAGTTAGTGGTGAATGTAAAGTATTGATGCCACTGACTTTTCACCAGATGTTAGATAAATCTTATACTCAATATTGCAATTATCTACATGACATAGATAAGCATATGTTAAATTTCTATGTGAAAGCGTTCCCAGCATTCAGTATTTTTCTCTCTTAGTATTTTTCTCTCTCTGTTTTTTAAATCTGTCTTTTAAAGACTCTTATATAACAAAACATAATTTTACTGCTCAATATTATTTCCAGCAGAAGAATTGATTCTCAGATGTTTACAAATTACTTGGTTATGGAATGGAAGTTTTTCTTTGCTCTCCAAATTTTRATCTCGGGGAAGTGTGTATTCCTAAGGGACTGTCTCTCTGTGGTGCTCTGTAAGAGCACAAAAGAAAATAAATGTTTATTAAAATGGTTATTTATAGAGAAAGTATAATGTATTTCTGATAAAATAATCTGCATTGAATTCTTRCTGCTAGGACTCTTAACTCTGCCACAGCAAGAAAATGCAAGAAAATCCCATCAGAAGGGCAGATTTATGTCATTCTTGGGAAAAAAAAATACCTTTGCAATGCTATGGTTATTTTTAATCTAAAGCTACTTTAGAGTTTCATTCAACTTGTGTAAGCTTGATTTAGGAGWGCAGCTCTAGGTCAAAGAAGAATGACAGTATCCAAGCAACAAATGATTAGATAAATTATACTTTCCAAGTTGCCTTATGGAAGGAGAAGGTGTACCTGGCAAAAGCGAAAATAGAGGGGTGGAAACGCAAGAGCTCAACCCCAAATCTAGATTTATCACATTTCCATCTAAACCTGCAGCGTATTTCTGGAGGAATTTTGAAAGCTGAGAGCACAGCCTGGCACCAAAATGACTCCAGCATTTTCCTGTGAGGGAGATGGTTTGAACACACCTGATGTGATGATTCTTCCTCTCAGGCCTTGTCCTACTGAGGTTTTGTCACAGGGGAGAAAAAACAGGAGCAAAAAACATCAGTTATGGATCACTTTGACCTCTCTGGAGCGACCCTCCATTCAAATCCTGGGGAAAAAGGTGAAGTTAAAGTGTTTCTGTGGCTTAAAACTCCATAAAATTAGACTTTCAGGATCATCAAACCCATAGCTGAACCTTAGGTGTTTAATGGCACTGATTCCAGTCATTGTCTCTTTTTTGATTGTTTGTTTGTTTTTTTTGTTTTTGTTTTTGTTTTTGTTTGTTTGTTTGTTTGTTTTTCCCATGTATTTTCCTAAGATTTTGGTAACCCAGAACACCAATTTTGACAAACAATTCAGAGCAGATAAAGGGTTCATCAGGAGAACTTAAAGGTACTGCACAACATGATCTGGAGTGAAAAGGGCACAGAATTTTTTTTTTATTATTCAAAATTGTCATTATGTCATCATCTTCTCATCTGCCCTGTGGCAGACATGTAGAAATGCATCTGCTGAATTTACCAGCCTGTTGCTTAACATTTTGCACATCCAAAAGACATTAAAACCAAAGCAGGATTTAATTTATCATCAYTGAATGTGTGTTCATTTTAGTTTTTGTCTCACCTGACTTCTGTGACAGGGAAAACTTCTTAATCTCAGGAACGCCCTTCCACAGGAATTTTCTTTTCTTTCTGGATACAACGTCGTTCCTGTTTGAAAAGAAATTTTTTTTTTAATTTCTAGTGACCTGAAAACTCTTACCAGTCTTTTCTGGCAAACTTACCAGCACAAAACTCTTCTGTTTCTGCAGATTTCTTAGCTTCTAGAAGCAAAGAAATATTGGAAATACTTTGCAAGGTGAGAAAACTGTTTACCTCGAATCAAGTAATAACCAATTATTAAATAATTAACCAAATTAAATTATTATTAACCAAAAAAAAATATATATAAGGGGGTGAAACTTACTTCAGTTCTGTGTCTTTTGAGTTATAATTGTGTACCCCAACCTTTGAGTTAAATT
>NW_026623965.1:82575-86376 GCF_030028575.1 Malurus melanocephalus
AAAAAAAAAAAGTTGGATGTGCATGATGAAAGTTTGAAAAGTTGCACGCCTGGGGTTTAGATGCAGCACCTGCTTGCAATAAAAAGAAAGTGAAAGGTRAAACCAGTTCATGTTTATAACATCCTGCAGAACCTCGAAATTAAGTCCAAGGAGGAAAAACCACACACCTGAAATAATCAAGGAAGAAGGACAAAGGCAGATCAGTGTGAGAAGCTAAAAATATTTTAATTTGRGATTAACCAGGTGCTCAGAAAACACCTGTTTTTTTCATCACAGTGACATCTGAGGGTGCTGTGACAATTCCCTGGGGAGAAATCCTTCCTCGTGCTGCTGAAATCTCAAACCCCTTTGTGGCTTGCAGGAAATCCAGGGAACTGCCACACTTTTACCATTTAACTTACCTGCTCCAATGAGAAACCTTTGCTGGTTTTCCACCAGGTGGCTGGAAACTGATGTTCTCATCTGAATGGGACAGTTCAGAAAATTTTGGCAGTTCTGTACTTCAATGTGATTGACTGTGGTTTGAGTTACTTACTTTTCACCCCCTCCTCAACAGTAAATCCAGCCCTATTTTATTTTTTTTTTTTTTAAATCATGGTAATACCACGCATGGTCTTGGCTAAAAGTTTAAATCAATATTATTTTCTTCGATCAGAACAAGCCCTCTCATAGATAAAATGACTTTCTGGGGGGGTAACTGCTAGCTGTGCTACTTATTAGAATGTAATTAAGCTATAAACACAGCATTGCAGTAAAACCTGGCATTTTCTCTCGTGTCACGGTGCCAACTCACAGTGTATTGGCAAACGGCTTAATAGAAATCAGATTCTTCTAATCAGCACAATTTTATCCCTTTGTAATAAGCAAGAGGAGTAGCCAGAATGTAAAAATACTCTGTTTAATGACTCTGTGTAGGTATTTGCAATCTTTGGATATTGCAGGTGTTCTCTCATTTGAAATTTACAGTGTGACGTCACAAAATTGGGCATAATTAGGCAAAGTTGTCCCATCTTCCCATTATCATAAAAATCCCTCCAAGTTTTGTTTTAACTGGCACCCTCACTTCTCAAGGGTTCCAATAAATAATAGCTATTTGTTTCAGGTATTTAGGGGCTGGGAGAGAATTTTGTGCACCTCTCTACTAATTTAAAAATAAATTTTTAGCAATATTTCTTCTCTGGGAGCCCTCCCACCTGATAATGAGCAATTTAACCCCTCCTGCCAACAGGCTGCTGCTCACAAACAAGGAATAAAGTGTTACCTTTCCCCTCATAAAGAACATTTTTTTTGGTTTTTTTTTTTCTCCCATTCTTTTCTGCTTTCCTGCAAATTTCTAAACAATTTTTTTCCAGTAGTGTGTGGCCTTAATCAGCTTCTTTAAGGAAGCTGCAGCTTAGTTGCCATTACATATTAGGAAAATACTTATCCAAGGGGTTTTTGCCAGTGATCACAGGGACATTCTACTGCCTTGAAAATTCAGTGTTTCATGCAAGTTAATGAAAATTAAAACTTCACAGTCAGCATGGATGTGGAATTTTGTCCCAGAGCCAGCTGCCTGCACGAGACAGAATTCCTGGTGGCACACAGACAAATTTCCTGATTCCAATCAAGATCAAATGATGCAAAGCAATCCAGGCCTTGCACAGTTTGCACTCTTTAGGCAGAGCCTAAAAAGCTGTTTGCTCCAAATTTCCCAACAGAACTGTGATTTTTAATAACTGATATTTTCCCCATGTGAGGCAAAATCTGTGCATCTGAAATGCCCCATAACACAAGAAAATGCTCCAAAGAGGAGACTGACTACAGCTTTTGTTAAGATTTACGGGAGTACAATGGACCAAAAATTTTTTTCTGCCCTCTGCATCCCTCAAAAGGGATGTTTCCTTCTCTTTTTTTTTTTTTTTTTTTTTTTTTTTTTTTGAAAGAAGTGTTGTGATAAGGATAGAGGAATCTGGCAGGGAGAAAACCCAAGAACCTGGCTGGTGCCCAGAGGGGCTGGGAGCAGCTGTGTTTCGTTCCTCTTTACAGCCAATTTGGCACAATCACCTTTGCTGCCTTTGGGAGGAACTTTTCATGATCACAAATTCACAAATGGGGCATTTTTCCAGCTTTTGGTGCTGCGGCCGAGTCCGTAAAGGACCTGCACAGTCAAGAATCACGAATTTTCACATGAATCCTCCCGAATTTCCACAAAAATACTCAAAAATTTTAACAGCAGAGGGCAGATGCAAAATTTTGGTGAGGGGTTCAGTAAGAGAAACCTGTTAGAGTGGTATAGAAATACGGATAGGTAGATAAAATATAACTTAGATATAAAATAGATAAAAATTCCCATGGCTGCTCCGCTGCAGCTGGAAGCGCAGAACTTACCCGAAAAAAAAACGGCTCTTCGGGAAATGAGGAGAAGAAACAGAACCCGTGGACCGATCCCAAGCCGTGCTTCACCCCCTTCCTGTCTTGCCACCAGCACCCCTCTTCTTTTATCCCCTAATTTTTGCCCTCCCCAGAGGGGTGGAACGRTGGCCTGCCATAGGTGGGCTGTTGGTGACCGTGGTCATACGTGTGAGGAATGTTTATTTTATTTYTTCCTTTGCATTCTCAAGGGGGGTGAAAAATAAATATGTGGATGAGAGCGTTGGATGTTTTTTGATCAGAATTCGTAGTTGATAGAAAAGTTAAAATAAACATTTGGGTCCTCCTCCACCCTCTGACCTTCAGCAGGGAGATTTTTCGTTATCTCCTCAGCAAAGCAGATTTACAACAAGGCCCGTTTCTCACAGAAAAGCGTTGAGTTCTCCTCGCTCAAACAACATCAGCTGAGAGTATTGTGCTTCACTCCAAAAAAATATTCCTGTTTTCAGGCCTTTCCCCAGCCAGGTGCAAGATAAGCCCATCTCGTGTTATTTTTTTATCAATTCTTCACCAACTTGAGGCAACTTTGAAAGTTTTCCACGATCTGCCACTGTTCTGTAGCACAGACATTCAAGATTGCTTTTTCAAGTAATCTTTTTACTTAATTGATTACACTCAAGCTCACTTGAAGATTTTCGCCCTTAAAATTAGTATTTTTCAAAAGAGGGATAGGCTGACACAATTTTTACCCCAAGGGAGGACAATTTGTCCGATATAAAACCATGGAGTTTTAAGTTTTTAGGCTGAAGATATTAAAAGAGGCTCAGAGCATTAAAAGAAACCTTTCACTTGAAACTGCAATAATTATTAAGAGAAAAAACTTAACTTATCAAACTTATCAAACTATCAAAGTGCTACAGGAAAGCTGTCAAACCTATATCACTGGAATCATTTAAGTACATSTTAAAGTAACAGATTTTAAAGCACAGTTATTCTTGTTCATGCCTCAGAAAAAAGCAGACAGCTTAGATTAATGCGAGATAATGTGTTGATAGGTAGCAATCACTGTTTTCTAGGATTCAACATTAAAAAAAAAGGATTATAGTAGTTCTAGCTATGCAAACCGTGGTGTCTTGCTAGGTTGTCAAAACACAAGACATCCRGATACTCAAACTGGAAATACAGCAACATTTCAAGGTTTTTTTAAAATTTTTTCAAAGGGTTTTCAGACATGTAACTTTCACTGAAATGTGTAGAACACAGAGTAAAGGAGGTGCAAAATTACCCCTMCTGTCACCAAAATTCACATGAGGGAAGAAAACCAATTTGGAAGAAAACATGAAAAGGGGTGCAAAAAGATACTTCAGGAACAAAAATTGGTCTTTCAGTGGTGTCTTGCCTTTCTGCATACCACTGTGATGGCATTGTCACCTCACCTACTGCCTGTGT
>NW_026623965.1:87729-88933 GCF_030028575.1 Malurus melanocephalus
TTCAAAACCCAGCCAGAGGCAATTCCTCTGCCTGCTTTGGGTTTGCAGGATTGACCTGCTGAGCTGCTTCCTCACCTCAATTATTCTGTGGCACAGGAAAAAGAAAGAACAAACCAGAAAGGTGAGGAGATTCTGAAATAGATGCAGCTGCACGCCAACAAATCTCCTTGTTTCAGAAGGAAAAAAAGAACAGTGGTAAAATGCAGTGTATTTTGCAACCATCTGGTGCTTTCTGAGTTTTATTTTTCTCTGTGCTGTCTTGAGTGCTCTTCACTGTGAAGAGTTCAACATTCTGATGTATAAAATGAGCAGATCTACCTTCCACAGGGGAGGCTATGTGAAGAAAAGTCAAGTAAGAGCATAGAAAAAGACCAAAAGTYAAAGAGAAGAAAATAAAATCTCAAAACCACTAAGTTTTCCTGGTGGTAAATGTGCATAATTGTGGTCATCAGGTCGGAGTTCTTTCCCACCATCCTGTTTCAGATGTTCCTACACTTTCAGATATGATAATCTTTTTGTTTTGGTTGTTTTCAGCTAGGCTTGTACGCCACAAGAATTTGAGTAACTGCCATAGGGAAAAAAAAAATTAAATTGAGAAAAAAAAAGAAAATTAAATTGACAAGAAAAAAATTAAATTGACCAAAAAAGTGTTCCTGCACTGGTGAAAATTTTAACACAATAACTTTGGGAAAGTGAAACACTTGTGTTGATGCTTACTGAGTGCTCCCTGTGGTTTTTGTGCTCTTTTGAGAAGAAGTGACCTCCCATATCACAGGCACCACTTTTACCAGCCACCCTCCCAAAAAACGAGTTTTCTCATGGTAAAGCCACTCACAGACTGAAAACAAGGTTATTCCATTATCCAAGGCCACCTGTGCAGCAGGTGACACGATGGGGACAGCCACAAACCCTTCCACCCTCCCTCCTGCTTTTATTTCCCCAAGATCAGCCGGGTTACTCGAGCGCTTCAATCTCGAGGATCTGCCATCTGCCAGCAACATCCACACCAATTTCACCTCTGGGAAATTCATAATGTTGGATCCAGTTACCCTGGAAATGTCCTTCAGTTTCACACTGAAACGAGGAGCTGTAAAAGCTTCACCACTGGAAAGTTTGAAAGGCAAAATCGTGTAGGATTTCTGTAGGAGAGCAGAAGGAGCGTTCAGGCTTTGCAAACATCTGTCTTTTTTTTTTTTTTTTTTTT
>NW_026623965.1:89253-89712 GCF_030028575.1 Malurus melanocephalus
AGGAAATGTGAAAGCCACTGGGATCTATAGGATTTCAGCTCTATCCACTGGGATTTTACCTGTGCTACATAAACCTGTGATTAAAAACTTTCAGCTTTTCATTTTAAATCTAGCTAGGAAAAAAAAACAGAACRAAACAAAATAAAACAATCTCAGTTCTAAGATATCCCCGTTCTCCCAGCTAGCAAACACAAATTTTTTTATGTTTGACCTGAGAAACATGCTGGCTAGCTGGTGAGGAATTTTCASTGAGTTATGAGCACAATTAAAGGCTCATCTCGAATACTGCGATGACTTTCAGTTTTATCACTGCTACGTTGTAAAGATATATAAGACCCATCATTACCTGTAATATCGGAGCTGTAAAGACTTCTCTATGTGCAAACTGAAGATTTTAGAGCCTCTTAGTTCTTAACTGATCTGGCTGGGAAAATAAAACACGGGAGGTCCGAGTATGGG
>NW_026623965.1:90417-93842 GCF_030028575.1 Malurus melanocephalus
AGAATGTATTCTTGACATGTATTCTTTAAAAATGAATGTTCTAATTACAATGTGGCATGCATTTGACCAAATTAAGTGGAATCATTAATTAAGATCCCATATCTTACCTCAGTTGTTCAGAATAGAAGGATGCTGTTTCTCCACCACATTCACCCAGAAAAACTCCAACCTGACCCACCAGGGAGTTTCCATATTTTGTCACACAAAAAAATCACATCCAAAAATACAGGTTTTAGTGGCACCAACCTATATTTCAGCACAGGTTGGTTTCTGATCACCAGGGAGCCATAAAAATATATCTACAGCCAGGCATTCTTTTAAAATTCTACCAATTTTTCCTGCAGCTGTTTCTCCCAGTTTTCAGCTGCAGACAATACCATTTTAAGTTCCTCATTCCCTGTTTTTAGGTTTTGGTTTTCAGTCATGAGAAGATCTACTCATGAACCGAGCTTTTCTTAGTACTCTCTTTCAAAAGCCAATAATGTTTTCAGTATTTCATTTTTGGATTTCAAAGCAGTGTATTCTATATCTGGAAGTTTTTTTTGGGGGGGGGAGACAGTGCCCTCTGATTTGCTTTTGTGCACAAAAATAAGCGAGCCTCTTATTCTGGGAAAATAATTCTTCTGTCATTACATTTTTTTAACTTTTTGCACACTTCCACATTTTTCCATCTACTACACCACTTTATGCACATTTTTTTCCATAATTTTTGGGCCCATTCTATTCCCTCTCAGAATTATGCACTGTTATATTTTTGCAGCAGCTCATCCGTGGCAATCCTGCTGACCACACAAATTTTATTTTTTTTTTTTTCTGTTGCATTAGAGGATGAAATTTGGCAGAAAATAAACCCAACTGCATTCCAGCTGGTACTCAGGGATCAGAGTGGCTGGGTTTCATTTCTGATTACGACCAATTTGGCTCTGTCACTCTGGTTTCATTCAGCAAGGACTTGCACAATTGCTGATTCATGAGTGGTGTGGTTTATTGAAGCAACAGATTATGCAGAATTGCTGTTGTWAAATTCACTTACTGTGTTAGCACTAAAATAAACTACAGCCAGCAACTAACTAAACTGTTCATTAAGCTTAACTTTATCCTTGATTAAGCTCAGTTTCACCTCAGTGTGCCCTGATGCAGTCAGAGGCASAAATCATAGCAAAAAATCATAAAAGATGAATTCCACCTAATGCCATTTGATGATGAGGTGGAGTTTGAGTGACTTCAGCCACATCTGTGAAACACAGGGAGGTTTTTCTTCATTAATAGAGGACAGGGTAGCAAACATCACCAAGCTGGAAAAGCATGATGTATTTTTTGGGTTAATGAATTAAAATTCAGCTTTCAGGCACTTTCAAGGTTGGGCCCTTTGACTCAGCTCCCATTGATTCCTTTGAATTAAAAACCACCAACTCCATTCTGTTCCATCCTTTTTTTCCTGCCCCTCTCAGAGCAGCACCCCAAGCTCCCTCAGTGTCCCTCCTCCTGAATAAAATTCTGCAGTTTGTTTTTGCTTTTCTTCTTCTTTTTTTTTTTTTTTTTTTTTTTTTTTTTTTTTTTTTTTTTTTTTTTTTTTTTTTTTTTTTTTTTTTTTTTTTTTTTTTTTTTTGAGCTACTGCCAAAGTGGACACTTTTGCCTCACTGAACTTTTCCTTTCCTTGTTTCTCCACAGGAGCCCACCAGAATTTCCCATGGCGAAAACTGAACGAGTTGGGAAGAGCATAAGAGAAACCTTCTCATGGCTTCACCAATATCATGTAAGGTTTCAAACACTCTTGAAGTTCAAGCCTAGTGTTGGCCAAGCTTACCTAGAACAAAAAATAGTTTCAGGAGTTTTTTTAGATCTGCCTGTATATGCATTTTATTTGGATAATGGAGTGGCTGACACTCCTTGCTTGCTAATRGAAGGTTTTCCAAATTTGGCAGAAGAAATAATTTCTGTCCCACCATTCCCCTCCCCACCACCAAAATCTGGTTTTGATCAATTAAAGAAATTTGCCAGCAGTAAATTTAATACAATGCCTTTGACATCTTTGGAGGAGGAGGAGGAAGAAGAAGGTGGCCAAAAACCACCAACTAACAGCATTTGGACTTGATAATGCAAAATTTTAACCACTCTCCTTCTCTGCAGAGTGTCAGAAAGAGTCAGAAGAGCCAAACACAAGTTCTTTTCTCAGCTTATGTAAAAATTGACTGGCTCATGGCTGGTTCAGCACACCTAGGGAGTATCTAGGGGATAAATCAATATTTTTATGTAAGGCTTGTTTTCCAAGTCCTCAAACTTAACTCTCGTGCTCTGCAGGTGTTGTCCCCAGTAGACAGACACTCATTAGGCTGCAGACACCTTGGTGACACCAGGAGTGACACAYAGATAAAAAGGTAGGAGGGAAGAGTTTGACTGCTGTTTCAAGGAAGATCACAAACACGGTTTTTAGGTTTTCTTCCTCTGTACTAAAGCTTTTTTCATTATAAAAAGATTTGCGTGTGTGATTTAACACCTTTTTATATCCTGCCTAGACAAACAGCTTAAATCTGTGCTCTCAGTCAGCACAACACTAAGCACCCAAAATGAGATTAGTCTAACCTTTCTGTTGCAAATTATTTATTGATCTTTTGGARCAGATCCCATAACTTGCCTTAAAGCACACTAATTTTGAAATGTTCCAGATAACAGTCTGGCTTCAGAGTAAATACCCATTGCATTCCCAAATGGCTGCCTGCAACAGCAGATCTTTTTTTTTTTTTTTCTTCTTCAGAAAATGGTGTAGATCTTTAAAAAAAAGCTGGCTCCTGAATTAATGGGATGACCATCTCTAGATGACCCACAACATGTCCCATTGTCTCATCCCATTGTTCAATAAACTGTCATTTTTAGGATATTTCTGTTAATTCATCAGTTTGAGATCAAAAACATCCTGTACTAAGAACATCACCCTGCTCCCCCACCCCATGTCCAACTCCAGGATTAGGACACAAAAAATGTGACTGGGGACACAAAAAATTAAAAAAAAGCAAAGAGAATAATATTTCTACCCATTCTTCCTCTCCTTCTTGCAATTGCAGCCAACTTAGCAATATGAGTGCAGAAAAGTTTGACAAAATTCCCTTTACTTCTCATTTATTTTCCTCTGAGCCTCCTGCAAACTCTTTGTATGGTACAGTGTAATTTAGGCTTGAGAARGAGTGTAAACATTGGAGTTCTGAAGTGTTTTTCCAGCAGGAACAGCACACACTTTGGATCCCACTGGGGGACAGGGTCAGCATCTCCTTTCCATGAGGAGCAGGTCATTCAAGGAATGAAGTTTTTGGAAGGTCTGACTACTGTCTGTTTTAAATTTTATCCTAAAATGAGTATTTCATTGCAGCTGAAGTTGTCTTTCCCTCCACTGGCTGAACCTTTGCTCGTTTCTGATTTTCTCCCACTC
>NW_026623965.1:94470-97584 GCF_030028575.1 Malurus melanocephalus
TTCTCCTCCACTGATAACTGCATGGGATCATCTAATCCTGTAAAAAAGAAAATCAGAAATTCATACATCAGGAATTCCTTTTGAAGGTTTGTTTCAGTTTGTTGCTTTTTGGTTGCTCTTTTTTTGTTGTTGTTGTTGTTGGGGCATTTGTTTGTGTGATTTGTTGTTTTTTCTGCAAGTTTTTTGTTTGTTTTTTAATCTTTTTACACAACTTAGCTCCAATATTGCTATCTAGTGTTTTACAGATTTGAATCATTACACAGTACACACATTCTGGAGGTAACAGTGAAGCTTGCACTGTCAGATATGGGTTATGAACTGTCARAATGTTAATTTATTCCCTCTACATGTATGGAAGTTTTTCTGGTTTTAATCAGAATATCATCATTTTTTGTGTAAACCCTTTCTTCAGCTTTTGTGCAATCTCTAGCTGGCTTTCCAAAATTAGGAATAGTAACAGTGTTACATAAAAATAAATGCAGAGCCACTTTCATTTGCTGCAGAGGTCAGCACTACAGGTTATCATCAAACTGTAAAACAAATGGAYCCAACAGGATAAAAATGTCAAATTTATATTGGATTTTAATTTTAGTGGGTTTTTTGGTGGTTTGGTTGGTTAGTTAGTTTGTTTGTTTTGTGAACTGATGGATGTTGCCTCACTTTTTGGCTCATCACTTCGATTGTGCAATAATCCCTTTTTAATACTCTCCAGTTTTGATCCAGTTGTGCTTCACCTCTAAAACAAAAATGATAAAATTTGAATGTGCTGAACATCCTGGAAGAGAAACACTTTAGCATTTCATGATACCCAGACCACTCTAACAAAGCATCACAAAGCAGTCTAAGGGACTCAAGTCTATTTTCAGAAAGAGGTTATAAAAGATGCAAAATAAAATAAATTGCTTTTCTCAGATTCCAACCCATGGCCTCCTGTGAAGAGAGATCTCCAAATTCAGCTTTGTGCTCACCACTTCCTSAAGAAATTCCACAATTCCTTTTGGATGAGCAAGGAAACTCTTTTCCACTGAGCTTTACAGAGCATTTTTTTAGGTACTGAGGGAGACCCAGAAGAGATTTAGAAGCTTTGCATTTTCAGGTTCTGAGGTTATCTGATTTCACCCCACATGACAGCTCACCCCAATTATTCACTCTCTCCATGCCAGTGGGAGAMAATTGGAAGGGAAACAATGAGAAAACTCATGGGTGAGATAAAATCAGCTAAAAGAGCACGGCAAAATCTGTGTGCAGAAGCAAAATAAGGTGAGGGATCCATTCACCACTTGCTGTGTTCATTCATCCCCAGGAAAGTGAAGGCAGTGACTCGAGAAGGCAAACACAGCCTCTCTGAACATGAACCCCCTTCAAATTCCTGCCCACATCTCTCCACCTGGAATATCCCTGTGTTCTGCAGGAACCATTTGTGTCCCCCCAGCCCTTTGTCCACCCCATGGATGAAGGGACAATGAGAGGAGAAGCAAAGACCTTGGTTTTGTGTAAACACTGCCCGGTGATAGCAAAAACATCCCTGTGTTCACAACCCGGCTCTCAGCACAAACCCAAAACACAGCCCCTGGGAAAGAAAAGAACATGATTCCRGATAAAAAAACAGAGCAGAGAAGCTTCATCTCCAACAGCATGGATGCAGGGAGAAGCTGGATGAATCTCCCTGCCAGGATGGACATGCTGGGGGTAACTCCCCATCCCTTGAGCATCAGGCTCAGCCCGTTCCTGTTGTGTTCTGTAAAGCTGTGGGAAGGATCAGTGGCTTCAGTAAAACCACCAGTTGCTCAAAACTGATTATCAGCATCTATTAACACATGAGGCCCTGAGTGTGATCCTTTCTTCAGACACTTTTCCACGCCAAAGATGTATTCCTGATTTCTGCACAGGGATTAGTAGTGAGTGTTATCCCTTATTCTGTCTCTAAAATAATAGAATCYGTTCTTTTCTCAACAGAGAAAAGAACAGATTTGTTTTTTTCAAATGAGACACAAAAAAATCCAATCCTTTTACTTGCTGAAATCCCTAAATAAGGTTTCTCATGATATTCATGGACATCTCATTTTCTTTATGTCTGATATCTGTCCATGAATACTCTGGTTTGAAATTCGCAGCAGCTTTGCAGAATTACAAATTCTGATGCCTTCAACAGGGCCATCACATCATCAGAAGCAATTCAGCACCACAGAAATTTAATTTTAAATTGTTTGCCAACACTCAGCAAAGTATTAACTGCTCCTGGAAACTTACAGAATTTTCTGTCTTTACTAAAGGGAGAAGAACCAGCTTGAAGTTCACATTGTGAGGCATGTGCTGTGTTATTTCTAACACCTAACATGAAAATTCCTCCATTTCTTCTTTGTTTATAGCTGATTCCTTGTGTCTAAGCAGTGTCATGCACAGTAGGATTTCAGTTGTGGTAGCAGGATCTGGAAATCATCACATCATGCACATAATATTAATAAATTCACAATTCCATCCCAAGCACAGCCCAGGATTCACAGTGGATGTGAGAAGAGAGAAGAATTGCTGGGAAACAACAGCCTGGGAAAATGAAGGGCTAGATCTTCAAAGGCACGTAGCCTCCAAAAACAACCGAATTATTTTGTGAAAACACCTAATCTTTAAGTAACCGCCGTTTGCAAGACTTGTTCTCAAAYAATCCGGAATGTTTTTGGAACGTTACAAACGTTACAGATTGTTTTTGGAAAATAATTGAAGCGCGGTGAACGCTGTAGTTTGTGAAAAATATAATCCTGGAGAAATCAAGACTTGTGGTGAAATATAAGCCTTTGTTTTTTTGGAGGAGGAAATTAAAAAAAGGAAAAGAAAAAGGGAAATAGAAAGGAAAAGGAAAAAGAAAAAAATAAAAAGAAAAAGAAAAAAAGAAAGAAAAAGAAAAAGAAAAACAAAAACAAAAAGAAAAAGAAAAAGAAAAAAGAAAAAGAAAAAGCAAAAAAGGAAAAGAAAAAGAAAAAAGAAATAGAAAAAGAAAAAGAAAAAGAAAAGAAAAAAGGAAAAATAGAAAGGGAAATGCAAAGGAAACTGAAAAGGAAAAGGGAAAGGAAAAGGGGAAGGAAAAGGAAAAGGAAAAGGAAAAGGAAAAGGAAAAGG
>NW_026623965.1:97871-115467 GCF_030028575.1 Malurus melanocephalus
TCTTGGAATATGAAAAATATGTCATACACACTTTTTTCCACATTTTCCTTCTTACTAGTGGCATGTTCTGAGTGACTCATGCCCACATTTTCCCCCAGCATTACTTAATCAAGCATACACTCACAAATCTATAAATTCCTGCTCTCAGATCAAGAGCTRATGGCTTCAGTCCAACACATCCCTATTCTGGATAGGGAAATTCCCTCACACAGGGCAGTCTTGGGGGCAAAATGAACAAAACTGTCACGAATCAGGTTTGTGGGATGTGTGCAGAGAAAACAGGAGGATTTCTGGAYAAAAATCAGCTTGTGCTCAGTGGTGTGGACTCTGAGGGAATCCAGGGATTCTGGGGAGCCCTCAGAGGGTCTGGTCCCACCCTGTGGAGCTTTTCCTATCCTCTGCCCTCACTGGGTTTCCAAGGAATCAGCCAGCAGGATTACAGCAAAGCATGGGACCTGGTGAAAGTAGTTTCACCTGCTGCATTTCTCACCAGCTTTGACAATATTTTTTTTTTCCTAAGTGCCCATTCAATACCAGGCTCTAAATTCCAATGGCATAAAGAACTTTGCTCCTCTTGTTGCAAGCAGGTGARCACTGGAGTAAAAAAAAAATAATAATAATGCTGAAGGATGAGGCTGTATTTTTCAGCAATTGTAATTTTGATCAGCTCCACTGGCCATGTGTTAATGGTGAATGTGGCACAAAGTCTGTTCTCATCATATCCTCTGCAAGTCCTTCATGGATTAGGTACATTTCATGTTTAAACTCCACAAGGTCTCTGATAAAAAAACATTCTCAAGGTGTTGGGTCAGGATAACAGCCCCTAGAAATGATACAGAAAATGGTTCAGGGATTTTTGAGGTTTCTTCTAGTGAGAATCCATTGATTTTCACTCTTAACACACACAGACACCTTTTACCAGTTCAACTGGATAAGTAAATACTCTGGAATAATCTATACACCACCAGGATTTTGATTAAATTAGGATGATTTTATTTCAACCTAAATGAATTACTTCCTTTTGTGGCTGGCAGTTAATTTCTCTGCATGAAAAGGGTTTAAAATGCTCAGCATTCACCCTCAAATTAACTAAGAAAAAAAAAAGAGGGAGTAAATATCAAAGTATGATACTGTAAAAGAGATGTTGGTGTGCAGGGAGGCTCTTGGTGGTGATTTTTGTGTGATTTCCAATAAAGGCAGGGATTTGTTTCTTGCTGTTGTTCTCCCTGCCCCAGCTGCTCCTGTTTTGGCTCATCCATCACCCTGGAGGCTGGCAGGGGACACAGCCTTTTGCTGGCATCAGCTAAGCACAAAATCAGCTCTGAAAGCAYGGTTTTCAAGGGAATTATTGGAGTAAAATTGTATAAAATTAACTTTGGTGAGCATTCCCCTGAGACACGAGAGGAAATATACCCTTTTCCCACCTAAACCCTTGCACCTGCAGCTCCCTTTGCACCCAGTCTCAACAAATCCTCCTAAAACTGCTCCCAGAAATGTCACACAGCTATGGTGAGAGATAAGGATGCAAATGTCCAAATATTTTGTTTGTTCTCTACAGTTGAATGGAACTGTGGMTCACAATACAAAACAAAAAAAATTTCCACTTGGCCTCACTCTCTGAAAACAATTGCAATTTTACACCAAAGGCTTCCGAGGTTCAAATCCACAGTTTTCCCTTTTCCAAGCCATCTGTGATTATTGATGTTCTAGAATTTTTTACTGATTTTGTTATGAAAAATGAGATCTCTGGAAGAGAACAGAGGAGAAATTTGGAGGAAGAAACCCCTTAATTTGCTGCAAATCTGGGAGAAATCCTCTCTCAAATTCCTTTAAGGCTTCAGCACTCTGATGAGAACTGACCTGGTGGATCAACATAATGTGAAAAAAAGGACTGTGTTGTTTTAAGGAGGTTTCACTTTCCGTTAATATTCAGAAATGTTTTATTTCAAATCCACCTCAGTCACAATCTACCCACACTAACCTGCCCCTGATCCCCTCTCAGTCTTTCCTGATTTGTGGGGCTGTTTTGATCAGTTTTAACTCATACTCTCAATAAAAATTTTCACTCTTCAGTTCTGAGGAGAGCAGCCACAAACACATCAAGCACCAGACTGTGAAAAAAAAAAAAAAAAAATCAACCAGAACTGAACAGCCATTCTGGCATATCTGTGAGAATTCAAGCCATCCTTGCCACAGGTGATCAAACCTGGCAATTATTTTAACAAAAACAGCACAGGAAACCTGTGAAGAGCTGGGTATCAACAGGATCTAAGCCCAGCAGGGATTAATTTGGCACAGCATGCAAAATAATGCCATTGACTAAATAGTTTGACATCAGAGATGAGCTTGGCTCACTGCAAAGGAGAAAAGCAGAAAGAAGAAAAGGGAAGAGATGTTCAGAAATCACCAGGGTAATTCAGCACATCACACGGGAGTGTTTTCTCTGGCAAACAAAAAAAAAAAAAAATAAAAAAACCCGATATTTTGAAGTCAATCTAGACTATTTGCATGTGCCAATTTATGGGTCATATTCAGAATGCTTTCAAAAGGGAACATGAAACCAGTGGCCAAGTTTAAAYTGGGGAAAAGGATTGCATGAAATAGCAGCAAATGAGTCCTCCAGCATTCCTGGCAATTATTCTCATGCCGTGTCTCACTCCATTTCCCAGCTCATTAGAGGAACTTCCTGCAAGACACAGATTTCACAAAAATCWTTAGAAAAATATCTGTTTGCCTCAAATATCTTTTTTTTCCCATAGAAATCTGCAATGATTCATTGGAGAAAAGTGGGTTTTTTTCACTTCTAAGAGGAAATACCATATGTAAGATTGAAGATTTTATATGCTCCTTGCATTTTTATTTAATTTAGAAATCCTCAAGGTGCTGGGACAGAGAAGGTTCTTGTCACCAGGGTCTCTGCAGGCAGGAAAAGAGATACAGCAAAGGCARCAGAACTCTGGCAAGATTTCACTCTTCTCTGTGTACAGCAACAAGGTTTAAAATTCTTCAACTGACAGGCAAAGATGCTGAGATGTTACATTTWTATCTTTGTCAAACTCTCTCATCTTTCTTACAACAGCGATTACATTCTTTATTTCTAACTCATTAACAGAGCACAGCGTTTGTTCTATTTAGGACAACACATATGTTGCTCACAGGGCCAAACCCTGGCAAATGCAAACAAAWTTTTTGGAGCAAAATCTATTGCACTTGTATGAGTAAAGTGCAGTAAAAATCATGCACTGRTGCACAGCAATGTGCACACCTTCAGTTGTTGGATAGCATTAATTGTCTTAAGGGACTTAAATATTTTTAATTATGATTTGCTTGGATTTCAATTGTTGAGTTTGGGGGCTTTTTAACAGGAAAAAAAACCCCACTCAAATAAAAAGAAAAAAAAAAATAAAGAGTTTTTGTTCTGGAATATTTTTAACACAAGTAAAAGACCAGATTTATAAAATCAGAGAAGGATGGAGTAACCCTACAACTCTGAATTTAAAGATTAAAAAGAAAAACAAAAAAAAAAAAAAAAAAAAAAAAAAAAAAAAAAAAAAAAAAAAAAAAAAAAAAAAAAAAAAAAAAAGTCCTTCAAGTTGCTACAAAAGCAAAGAACTTTTCTCACTTTATTTTTGCAGCCTCCTGGAAGAGTAAGCTGATAAACTTAATTTACAGTGCTCTGCAAATAACTAATTTCAGTTTCTCCTTTTTAAGTGTTATGTACCTACCAGACCCAAGACTGAAAAAATAGTTTAGTGACCAGAAGGGACACTTCCACAAGAATTGAAAAAAAAACAGTTTGCAATTATACCTCTAACGCCTGTTTAACCTGTCCTTGTGGAACAGCCTTGCCCTGAGATATTTGGAAAAAATTTTATTCCACAGTGCTTCATACACCACTTAAKGCAGTCACTAATGATGTGTGACACCTTGGAGCCAGCCCTGCTGAATCAGGAAAAAAAGAGGATTTGTACCAGGGGAGTGTGTACCTGCCACGCTGTGACACTTGTGACACTTGAGCATCTCTATCCACTCAGATCAGTGATGCAGTCACTGCTCATAACTCTGCAGATGATTGCTTGCCCAAATCCTTCATAAACCATTCACCAGAATATTTCTTAATTCCAATAAAATTAAGAACCGAGACGTTTGCTGGGAGGATTGTTTCTTAGCATTCAGATGCTGGTGAAATGTCAAATRAATGAATGGGAAGTGAAAGATCAGCCTGAGGTACCCAGCTGGAGGTCAGCAGTGTTTGTGAAGCTGAGAGGCACAGCACAGCCCCACACTCTCAATAAAATACCCTGGACAAGCAAAATTTCCTGGCTAAATATTAAAACAAAAAGCAAAATGGCGATTGACAATATAATAAAATTCTGTACATCACAAATATGGACAAAATGTGACTTTTTTTCAGCCCTAAGAAAAAAATTTGCCTCTCTTTTCCCTAAACTCATGTTTTCATTCCTCTCAAAAGATTTGGCTACCTACAACTTCTCCAAACAGGTAACCTCCATTATTTATTATTTGCTATTATTTACCACAATCGAACATCCATTCCAAAATATCACCTGCAGCAAGGACTTTGTGAACACCCCTCCAGGAACACACATCTGCTAAAACAAGAAATCAAAAACATGTGTTTGAGCAAGTAGGACAGAGCCCCGAGGGAAAGAAAACTCTGAGCCCTGCATGGAACCCACAGGCAACAGGTTTGCCTTATTAAAAGTTAAAATTGCTTGGGATTTTTTTCAGTCCTCTGGCCAGGAGGCAGCACAGCTGGCCACCAAAGAAAAGCTGCATTTGGGTGAGGCAGAGGATGGATAAAGGCAGGAAGAAGAGCTGCTTCTCCTGCCTYGTGAGAAAAATGGAAACCCTTATCTCTGCATTTTAGAGCTGGAAAGCAAATTAAGATTAAAGAACAAATGCAAGACAGACAGCTGCAATCATTTCCTTTTCCTCTAAGCCAAAGGTGCTAAAATATGACCCCTGCAGCACAGATTATGATAACATTTTTACACAAGACCCACAGGTGAGATATAAGTGAGCACAGCCAGGTTAKAGTGTGAAGAGCAGAAAGTGAAAAAGACTCTTCTGAGGCTCATTGTGTACATTTCCCTGCAGAAAAACCACAAAATAAATTAATCCCCACAAACAGTGGGTTGAAATAAGGATGTCTTAATAATTGAAAGAATAAAAAAAATAAAAAGATGATGATGATGATAATAATAATAATATAGTAATGACAACCACAAGAAGAAGAAGAAGAAGAAGAAGAAGAAGAAGAAGAAGAAGAAGAAGAAGAAGAAGAAGAAGAAGAAGAAGAAGAAGAAAATAAATCAAAGTAAATAAATAAATAAATAAACAAACAAAATAAAGGTGGGGAGAGAGAGGGGGGCAAATAAAACCCAAGAGAATAAAGTGATGCAATTTCTCACCACTCACTGACCAATGCCCAGATTATTTTTGAACAGTGATCGAGTTCCTGGCCAGGTCCCCCTGATTTATGCCCTGATCCTGACATTCTGTGGTGTGCAGTGTTCCTGTGGCCAGTTCAGCTCTCCTGGCCACGTTCCCTYCCAGCTTTTTGTCCAYTTCCTCACTGGCAGAGMTGGGAAACTGAAAATWTTGTGACTTATGGTGAGAAAATCAGTGTRATATCAACATGATTCTCACRTGAAATCCAACACTAGCAGGCACCAGAAAGAAAATTAACTCCATCCCAGGCACAAKCAGGAGACCATCTATTCTAAATCATCATGGCACTGTTGGTTTCAGTAGGGTTAATCTGGTATTCATGCATGGTGGATTGAATTCAAAGAAAAAAATGAAAGAAAAGCTTCATTTATGACWAGAGGTTCAAAATTTACCTGGGAAAAGACTTAAAAGGAAGAAAGAGAAAACTGGGGTGAAACTGGAGCACCCATTACACCAGCAATGTTCTCCACTTTCCCAAAATATCAAATGGAGGAGGTTCATTTCCAGATTTGAAATAGCCACCAGTTTTCCTAAGAGAAAAAAACAACACAGTGCTAACAGGAAAAGCCCTGGGTTTGATCAATTGATTACTGAAATATCTGATAATGAAAGAAAGAAAGAAAGAAAGAAAGAAAGAAAGAAAGAAAGAAAGAAAGAAAGAAAGAAAGAAAGAAAGAAAGAAAGAAAGAAAGAAAGAAAGAANGAAAGAAAGAAAGAAAGAAAGAAAGAAAGAAAGAAAGAAAGAAAGAAAGAAAGAAAGAAAGAAAGAAAGAAAGAAAGAAAGAAAGAAAGAAAGAAAGGGAGGAGGGAAAGAGTGGCACAGGAGGCAAGGAGGGAGAGAGGAAGAGCAGAAGGATGTAGGAATAAAGGAAGGAAATGAAAAAGATGAGGGCAAATCAAAAGCACTTTGCAGCAAATACATTCCTCAAACCAGACGAGGAAAGCTTGACTTCAAAATGTGCAAAACCAGTGCTGTCTGTGGAGAATGAAGGCAAACTTTGCACAGAGATACCACACATTTTCTCATGGCTTTAGAAATACTTTCATSAGCTGGTGTTGACCAGGAAAGGCTGTTTTTTTCAGAATACACCTGAGAGCTCACCCATCTTTACAAAATCTCACTAAACATCTCACTCTCCGTCCTGAGCTCTTCAGCAAGGAGGAAACTTTGTGCAAGAATCTCAAGGAGAGCTCTGCTCCTGCACCAAAAATCAGAAAAAAAATAACCCCACAGGTAAAAAAACTCTGTACCCTTCTCTACCCTGATTATGCAGATGGTGAAACATCTGACTGTCCGTGCAATGCTCAGACTCTTCAAGTGAAAAGGAAAGAATTAAGACAAAGMATGGAAAAGCTCTGTTTCTTCCGTTCCAAGGGCTGTGATTGGGAATGAGTCATCGCTCTCCTCCACTGAGTGTTCAGAGCAAGGCAGAAATTTCACTGAGAAAAAAAAAGAGAAAGACAGGAGCCTGTTCTCTCCTCACCCATTCCTGCCCCAGCCCTGGCAGAAAGGGCACAGATTTCTTTCCAGCGCCAGCAGCATCACCAGGGCAAGGATTTTCTGGGGCTGGCAGGCACAGGGAGTAGCCCATGGACTCAATCCTGCTGCTGGACCCTCCACAGATGGAGGATGAGGTGTCAGGAGAATAAACAGCTCGGGCAGTGTGAGTTCCTGTGACCCCAGCTCAGCTGGCTCCTCTCCACAACGTGACATTTGCCAGGGACATCATGTACCCTCCCAAAACACTCAGAGTGAGCTCCTTTCCTCACCCTCCTTTGGTTTTTCAAGGGCCATTATGTAGCTGAGAGTGTTTTGTGAAATGCAGCTTCCTTTCCATCTGCTGGTGATGCAAAAACATCGACGCCACCAGAAAAAAAATCCTCCCTCTGGTGCAGATTGCAGCCAAAAACCGTTTCACCCCTATCAGAGAGAGGAGTTTGGAAGGTGCACCAAAACAATGGCAAAAAAAAAAAAATCAGTTTGAGGGAGGAAAGTGTGAGAGAATAAAAACAAGGTCTTGATTGCMCCAAGGACAGAGATAAGCTGCGCCTACAGGAAAAACAAGCAGGTTGTTAGTAATAAACGATGTTAAGTTCTCACAATAAAGCCATAGCTTAAACTTTTACTTAATTACATCCTTAATTTACTTAATTACTCGGAAAAATATTTTGTGTGTTCTTACATCTTCTCTGAAGTAACCAGTGCCTTGTAGAAATCAAATGATGCCTTGCAAATCTGGTCTCGCCTGACAAATCCTCTGTTCCTCTCCCTCTGTGAAAAGAGGTTTTTTTGAGAGATCTCTTTGGTCTGTAAAGAAAGAAAATTGACATCTTCAAACCTTAACAAAAGAGGAAAAAACACCATCTAAAAACACCCTTGTAAAGAAGAATAAAAAGACACAACAATGAATTCTGCAAGCTGAAGTTGTGCTGAAGAAGTGAAAACAGATGTGAGAATAAGCAACACGAAGGAATCTTCATCCTGTGAAGTCTGCAGGTGAACACAGGATAATTTTCTGCTTCAAAGCAATGGAAACCTGATGACACTGCAACCACCTCTCTAAAAAAATAAAAGAAAAAAATTTCAACAGCTATTGTATTTTGCAATTGTGTTAGCTGGACARCTTTATTTTTTCCACACATGATAGGCAGAGCATAACAGATGAATAATAAAATTTTTGAAAGGTCAGGAGCAGATGACAAACAGTTCATGTTTCGGTTCTTAACATCTGGAAAATATAATTCCAGAAACCAAARGCAACCCAAAAATCACCTGGAGCAGAGTGGGGCTGTTTGATACAGAAATCCTTGTGGCCAGTTAGGATTTGGGGCTTGGGTTTCTCRAGCAATTTCAAGCTGAGGTTGCTSTGCAGGTTCTCTGTAGAATTTCCCTGTCAGTGTCATTATTCTTCATTACTTCCAAAGCAGATTAGACAAAATCCAACTCATCTGTTATCTCACCCTTTTGATGGTTTGAGATTAATGGCTGTGATAATAGCCTAGAGCACCGGCCAAGGTTAGGAATTTTGGAGAGTTCACTGTCTTCCRTAAATCCACATATGGCTGGGGTTTTTTTGGTTTTTTTGTTTGTTTTTTTTTTTAAWGTACTGAACGCAAAGGTTGAACACAGCCAGGATGAAATTAAAATATCCTTGGAGACTCATCCACCCTCAGCTTTCAGGTGAGGAGGTGGAAACAGCTGGAGATGAGCAGGCACCTCCCAAAATCTGAGTGTGGAGCCCTTGGGGAAGGAAGGACAGGGCTGGAGAAAATTTTTCATTTTCAGCTCTGACCAAGTCACACCTCAAGCAGGAAAAAACAGCTGCATGCCTTTGTCCTGCACAAAAAAAAAAAAACCAACAAAAAAAATAAAGTTAGTGAGATTCAAGCCAGCCAGGGCACTTTGGTACCCAAGTCAAACTGAATTTTAAGCCAGTTTTAAAGCAGTGTTTTGTGAAATTATTTCGAAGGTCTGTCCAAGAGAAAGGTCTGACACTTCCTCCTCACCTGTGACACTCCAAACACATGAGTTATATCATCATTAGCACCTAGATAGAAAAGTAGTTGTTTAATCACTGATCTTAGGAGCACATGGCAAACATAAATTGTGTTTCACATAGTGCTTTGTTCTTTGTTCTTGTCTAAACACAGTAAAGTGGTAAGAAAACTGAGTTGTTAGCCTCAAAAGCAGTTGAAAGAGGAATTTTCACACAATTTTGCCATGTCTTCCAAGAACAGTATGCAGTTTACACAAACTAAGCTCAGAAAGCCCCAAATATTTAATCATGTTTCCTCTGACACCAAAACAAGAAAAACAACAACAACAATAAAAAAAAAAAGACAAATAGAGAAGAATTTTAGATGATGGCTCTTACTAAATATAATCCATCAGAACATAAACAAAGAAAACTCTACAACCAGTGCACCAATTGCAATGTCAGAATTAATAGCAGCATTTAGCCAGAAGGTCCAAACTATTAACACTAATCCCTTTTCCTTTTTTTTCCAGTTGTGTTTTCTCATCATTTTCAAATAGCAAAAGCAATACCATTGCTTTACCCTCAGCCCCTGACCTCAACCCTTTATTTTAAGAGGCTGAACCACGAAGCAGAACATAGAGTGGGGATGATTATTCCTAGCAGCAGTTCTGGCAAAGGCAGGTTACAAAGTGCTCAGTCTGGCTTTATCCATTTATTCAATTAGACAGGTAAACAGACTATGAAAATTCTATTATACATGCCTTTTCTGGTGATTTGCTATATTAGCTTTTTTGACATCTGCATAAAACAAAGAACAGTTTCTATTCATTACAACCCTGGGGAAGGCTCATTTATGATTATTATGGATTGTTTTTTAAGTTTCTTATGCTTCCCGCAAAGAAGGAAATAAATGTGTTACATTTGTACCTTTCCAGTCTGGTGGGGCTGCTGCCTTACACTTGTGATGAAACTCCTGTCTATATGGACTGCTAGAATTAAATCATACAAGATGTAAGATTATATCTTTTTAAAACAGAAAAAAGAGAGGGTTTTTTTGTTGTTGTTTTTCTTTTTTTTTTTTTTTTTAAACAGCAGCTGGGAAGTGAAGGAAAGAACAGGAAGGTAGGAACAGGAAGGTAGGAACAGGAAGGCAGATACCTTTTCCATCATGAATCATAAAACCCATTGGGTTTGCACATGTAAATTCAAGGTATCACAGAACGACTGTAATTAGTCTCCTGATTAGTCCCTCTGATATCTCAGGCCAGGAGCTATTGTTAAAAAATCAGCCCCTGGCAGATTTTCCTATTTGTCCCCAATTAAGCCATCATTCATTATCCTGCTGATTTCAGGGCACAGCTTCCATCCTAAATTTTTTGTGTCAGTTCCCTACATTTTTCAGGCATACCCCCATATCTCCTTGCTTTCACATGGGTGCTTCCCTCTCCAAAAGAAAGGAAATCAGAACAAAATCAGAAGCTGCTACCAAATCTGATTATCTCAAAGGACGATAATTCTGTCCTATAATTACCATCACCTGCTGCCGGATTTCACCCTGGCAGAGGTTTGGGATTCCAAGGCAGGAAGGTTTTTATTTTTTCTGAAGGTCACTGCCAGGGCTGCAGTTCCTCCAGCTGTCCCTGCTGGTGTGTCTGACACAGCTTTGGGAGCTCCTGGAATGAGATTTTGCCAAGAAATCTCTGTTTTTGCACAGCTTCTGGGATTGAACGCTGGGTTTGCAGCAGCACCCTGAAAAATTCACTCAAGATTACTGTGGGCAGAGCCACAGCTGCTGCCTGCACTCCAAGAGAGCAGAAGAAACACCATTAATTGCAGGAATTCTTTAGCATCTTGCTAATGTTGTCAGCAGACCCTTTAAGCTCCTTCCAAGAGATTTTTTGGGAAAGCCCAAGCTCTTTTTTTTTTTTTTCCTAGGACTGCTCAGTGGCCTCCTCGTCTGATAAACCCCTGTCTCAGCAGGATTAATTCATAATTTCCTAAAATCAGGCAGATCATGGATATCTTTTAAGTCCTTTACAAGCTAATGAAGGGGCAGATTCCTTTCATTATTACGGCGCAGATTTATGGCTCCTGATTCTCCAGAAATTTCACACCATTTCTGTATCCAGCATAAAAAGAGGGATTTGAAACTGAGTTATTGATTTATGGGAAYAAGAAAACACCCAGATATATTCCTGTACATACCAAAGCAAGCACAGTACTGCACTCATGAGACCARACTCCTTTTTCTCTCTGAAGCGTGGATCCATGGCCAGAGCAGATCTTTATTTTCCCATTATGGTTTTCTACCTTGTGTGATGCTTTCATAACAGCTCTGCAAAAGGAATTTTCACTTTTAAATGCACCTTTAAAATTCTYCCAGTGTCAGCTGCAGTGTCAGTGCGTGAACTCTGCTGTGCCATCTCTGTTATTATTTTTGCTAATGCAAATCCAGCACCTCCTGCAGTCAAGTTCAGCTGGGAGAAAAATCAGAAATCAGACCAAAAGAAGCAAAAGAGTCTTTATTAAAAGATGATTTTGAACTGAATTTTCTGTTGCATTTCTTTCACTGTCTCAATCAGAAAGCATTTTATCTCGTTTTCTCGTAGTTACTTTTTTTGATTTATGTTTTCATTATTTTTTTTTACTTTTAGGTATTCACAACTAAGCACTGTTTGTCTCTTCATCCAAAGTATATTTGGGGCAGGAGAAGGTCTGACTGCTGAATTTTTTTCTGTCACGCTTAAAGTACTCAAACCCCTCCCACACATATAAACAACCGAAAAAAATACTTAATCTTTTATTAAAACTGCCAAGAAAAGTGCTTGCTTTTCTCAAAAACATTGATTGATGGGAGAGGTCAACCATCTTTTTTGCTTTGTTTGACAATGAATCAGAAGAAAAACAGAGTTTTGACTAAAGCTTCATGGCTTTCAAGTATTAAAAAAAATAAAATGAACTAAAAGACAAAAGCAAACAAAAAAAAACACCAAAAAAATCCAGAGGAAAATAGCTAAAAATATATCAGAGAAAAAAAAAAGCTACAACAGATCATCTGCAGATGAGCTACAGAAATGAATGGGGATTTGTTACTCTCATTTTTGTCTCTCCCTTCTTCCTCAAACACAATTTTTAAAATCCCTCCACCTCCTGCCACAATGCCCCTTGCTGTTTTAATAAATGTGTCTGCACCACCTTGCAAATAGAATAATTGATGAAAATGYATTTCTCAGCTGCTCAGCAACTCAGCTCCTCAGCCTGAGTCCTAACAACAAAGATTGGAATTAATAAATCCTGATGCTGGACTCTATTTTACCTTCTAAGAGCCTGTGGTGTGCACGCATGAATTTGTTGTAAATAGAGGGGTTTTGGTATTTTTAATTATGTGATTAGATTTGTTTTAGCCTCAGTGGGGCTGAGGACAGTAACTTAGGGAGATAAGGAAGTGTTCTGGGTTCTTGGCAAACAATAAAGCAAAAATGAAAGAAGAAAAATGTAATTATTAGCAATAAATAAACTGAATTCTCATTTTTCCACATTTTCCCACCATCCACATTTAAAAAAAAAAAAATTAAAAAAATAAAATTAAAAAAAAAAATTAAAAAAAAATTCTGTCCAAAACCTTCCATGATGATTTAGAGATTTCTCTGAGTCTGCAGAAGATCTCTGGTTAGGGAAAATGTGAGATCATTTCACTTTCCCAGCTGCATTCCAGGTGCTCCCCCAGAAGGTGTAYATTTTTCACCACAAAATTAATCTCTTGATGAATAGGAAGCTGTAAAGATCCACGAGCTCCTGGAGATGCAGGAAAAGCTGCTCCACTCACCAAAAGGAACATAAATTGTTTTTTAAGGAGGTTGCTAAGAGARAAAACTCATCTTTTTCACACACTGTTCCTTGTTTGACAGAGTAAAAACTGTCTTTTAAAATCTACCTTCAGAAGATGAAAGTAGCAAAGGTCTGATTTAACTAATAGGAGATCAAATGTTTTCTTCTGTCAGTGTGGTACAAATTTGGAGTTCTCATGAAATGAGAGCTTTTGCCTGGAAATTTCACACAGGAAAATCAGTTTGTAGAAAAGCAGAGCAGAAATAATTTCTGACACCTTGTCTCTTCATTGTCACTGCCAAATTAAATAAGAGAATGGAACAGTTGTACATTCAAAGAGATCCAAAATCTGAAATTTTTTAATCAATGGAACCAATACACTCTTCTGCTGAAAGAAAAGCCCTACAATTCATGTTGTTTACTCCTTCTGATTAACACTTAATAATAATTTAAAAATTTAATATGTTTTAATTAAGATTCAGCAAAAAACAGGGCCCTCTCCTGCCCCCTGTCTGTTCCAAAGTATTGTAGGAAAAGTAATTTTCCTCTCTCCTATAGTGTAAACCTTGATAGAGTTGCTTTAGTTTTTCCTGTGAGAGAACATTATATCCTCCCCCTTTAATTTTTTATTTTATTTTTATTCACAAGGAAGTTGTCAATAAAAATAAAAGAAGAAAAGCAATGTTTTCCCTGTGATTCTTCCTCATCTAGACCTAAAATCCCTCCATGTTCTACATGAAAATACCAATACATCTCTACTGAAAATGACATGCTCAGGAATATTCTCTGAATTTCTTATGTTTGAGTCATGAAAAGATAAACATAGAGTCAGTGAAAAAGTGGGGCTGGAAGCAATTTCAGAGAAATCATCCAATCACAACCCTTTGCCCCAGGCCAAGAACATCTTTCATGGTTTTAAAATCCATATATTAATTGTGATCTATGAAATCAGACTTGTAAACTACCAAAAGGGGAAAAGCAAAGATTTTTTTTTTGTGTGTGAAAACAATGCAGATAACGCAGGACAGGGAAAATCACAGCTGCCAAAATATTTAATACATTTTATTTTGGCAGGTCTTTGGTGAAGAAACACAAGAATATAAAAAATATAATATAAAATATAAAGAATATAAAAAGATAAAGACTGTAAAAAATATAAAGAATATAAAAAAACTGCTGTTCCCAGGCTGTTCTTGCCCACCACCCCTCATTGTAAACATCTGTAATTTCCTAATGGAACAGAAAATAATTGAATTTTAGAACTAAATCCATCATATTTATCTGTCTATATTTTCATTACATCATTGCTTCTCCCCAACACCTCCTCTGTGTGTTTCTGGCTACCCACTAAATACAGGAAAATATTCCTAATCATGTAAATTATACACTCTGTGCCCAGAAAAGCTCGAATATCTCTTGAATTGCATGACTTTCAGAAGGACAGAGCATTTTCTGCTTCCCTGATCCCCAAATTCCTGCAGGTGAGGATTACAATTTCCAGGCAAGTCCCTTCYCCTTCTCTCCTGAGGAATAATTTGRTAATTTTGGACTCTAARCAYCTACAAGATATTACTCTATATTTTTCWTAAATCATTCAGAAATATATATTTCTAAAATTCCCTAGATATCTCCTTTTATAGATCACCTACTCTCAGTGTAAAAGGTTTAACCCAACCTCTCACCAGATGGTTTTTTTTCTTCTTCTTTTAAGCAGAAACTTTCTTTTAACTTTCCCCAAGCAGAGGTCAGGCAGAATGGTTTATTTCCTTCCCTTGTGTGAGTATTTTAGCTCTAGAAAAACATCAATTCTTCATCTCCCTTCAGCCTGATATTGCTGAGGTGAGCACAGCTAATTCATCCAACAAATCCCATCCYATAAATTTCTCCTCATGTTCCCTCCTCCAGTTTGCAAAAAAAGATTCCCTGTGCTGGGACACAGAGCCTGGCATTATTTCCTTCCCCATGCAACATCTGAKCTTCTTTTGAAGAGATATTTTAATTTAAAGAGTTTTCTCCTCCTCCTTTCTCTCCAGCAGCGCAGCTGATACAGGCCCAGCCCAGGCCCAGCCTGTGATTATTGCATCTCTGTCACCCAAATTTCCTTCATTCACTTTTTTTTTTAAACTTAAAACAGTACATTGGATTTGCTCTCACTGGATTTCATCTTGCTGATACCCTGCACTTCCTGCAATTTATCAAAATCATATTTAATTTTAAACCCATTACCCACCGTGCTCGCAGGCCTTCGCAGGCCCACGCCATCTGGATCAGCRCAACATTTCCATTCCATCGTTTAAATCATTAAACTTAAATTATCTCTCTGCTGAAATTGACCCTCAGGACATCACTGGCAGCGTCTTTCCAGGATAAGGCAGCCCTAAATTTGTGTTGTTTTCCCCTGTGCAGTCCCGAATCAAGAATCAACAATCACATCCTCTGCCTCTCCAGGTACCCTGGAGAGTAAAAAACCTTCAGATTAGCCCTGTTATTGTAATTAATGGGGTAATTTGAGGGTTTCAGCCACAGCCCGTGGAAATCTGCAGAGAGTTTTGGAGTGAGCAAACTGATTTTATTGGTTTGGTCTCTGGGGTGATTTTATTTTATTTGGTTCTTTATGCTTCCCATGTGCTCAACCCCTATTTTATTTTTTTTTTCTCCAGTTGAATTCAGAAAGCTGAAACATTCTCCTCAGCTGGGACAAAACTTCTGAGAGGATCCCCAGGAGCAGGAATTTCGGTCTTTATGGGAGATCTCTCTTCCTCCTACCCCTTCAAAATCCTGTTGCTGCAATGAAAACAAATTTGAGAGGGAGGAAATTATCAAAGACATCTCTAACTACTCCAGCTTCCTGAGTTAAACCACTGAGAGTAAAAAAATTACCTTCCAGCCATCACTTCTGAAATTCCTAAATTCTCCCAGCCGTTCTCGTATTAAAAAATCATATTTTTTTTTAATTTAGGATTTAAAAAATCACAGCACCTGAGCCACGACGTGCTGATTTTTCCACCTCCAAAATCAKCAGAGGAAGCGTCTGGAGCGCGTTGTGTGGGTTGATGCTGCCACTTTCAGGAACAGACAGCCAAACTCCTGTGCTGCAGGACAAAAAAATGTAAATAAATGTCCACTCCCACAGCATGCAGGAATTCAAAGATACTCRCTCTCTATCCTGCACCTGCCTGAAAATTTTCTTTTCATGCCTGTCYTCCCCTGGTCCTTGTCATTCCAGCCCCCAGCCTCAAAAATCTGTCACAAAAATGTGTATCTGCACTTTTTTTTTTTTTTTCCCGTGGCCCCCCCCACTTTGATCCAGTTGGACCTCGGAGCATGGATGAGAAGCATCAGCAGGAATTGGCTTCTAATTCTGTTCCTTGTGACAGAATTTATTATTATTTAMTATTTACTATTTACTGCAAGCAGCCTTGCTCTGCTGCAGTTCCTTTTCATGATCATCTAGAACAAAAATTTATCAAAAGAACAACTGAATCCCCCRTTTTCTGGCCTTTCTTTGCCACCTGAAGGAAGATTGGCGCTTGTTTTGTCTAAAATAAATTCCATAGTGGCAGCAAAACCACAGCTGACATTCAGCATGCTGGAAATATCAGATAAATGGCAGGCTTGGCTCATGTTAACAAGCTCTAACTTCTTGTGTTCTTTTCATCTGTGGCAAAATTCAGCTCTTGCAAGCCATCAAGGCTGCATTGTGCAAGTCAGAAATGCTCTCAGATGGGTGTTCTGAGAGAATTTTAATCGTGTAACCATCGTGCAAAACATTCAGATATTACATGCTCGGATTTTTTTATTTATTTTTTTTTCTTCTCCTAACAAAACACAGAAAAAATAAAAATTTCTAAGAGACCAGCTTTTATTGATGCTCACCAAAACAGCTGTTTTGAAGGTGGCAGGAGCACACCAATCCCAAAGCAGAGAGGAAAAGACACATTATATGGGATATTTTCAAGCTCCAGAAATTTATAAATTATGCCAGAGGCCTTTAGAGCAGCGGGAGCCTGCACAAGCTGYTGCTGGAAAACTCACTCTTTAATTGATGATATCCAAAACAAAACCTGCCTGAAGTGATCACAACCCTCTCAAAACTCATTGTAACCAAGGCTCATTTCTTTTTTAATATCAATGTACAGAAAAACGTGGAGTTGACAGCTTCAGGTGCACAATGAAGGGATGTAAATTAAAGAAAATTCATGCTGTTTTTAGCTGTCCCATTTCAGGTTTTCTGTGGATTTCTGGGTCTGCCAGTTCAAGGTGGAGTTATTCCCGAAAATTTGGTTTTCTGAAAGACAGAAACAAGGGGAAGACTTTTCTCATGGTAGCCGTATTTGAAACTCAAAGCAAACAGAAAGTACTTTTTGRTGAGGTGAAATGTAAGAGAGAAAAAAAAAAAAAAAGAGAATCCTTCTCATTGTCTGAATTTTCATGCTTCAGAAAATGGAAAAGCAAAATCAAAAAGCTCTCAAAATCCACAASTAAAACTTTCTCTCAATAGGCAAATAAAAATGCCAGCACTGGAAAGATCACAAATTAGGCTACTTTGACATCCTTTTCATTTTAATGAAAAAAATGTATCCAAGCTGCAGAAAATTCTTGGTTTTCAGAGTTCTCAGTCTCCTGCCCCAAAGGAAGGAGCCCTGACACTAAAAAATTCTCAGAGAATAGGTAAATCTTGCAGKTTTTCTTCAAAGCACTGAGAAGACAAGCCACTGTATCTGCTTTGAGAGCAGGGCTCCTCAGAAATTCTTTCTAGCAAAACTTTTGCTGCTTGCTGAGCCAAAATGTGTGGCTTTAACAACCTGGCACCT
>NW_026623965.1:115536-116546 GCF_030028575.1 Malurus melanocephalus
TGGACCCTGGTTCTGGTGGTAAATTTATTTGTTTTCAGGATTGTGGATTCTTTTCATCCTGAGATCTGAGTGTTCATTAAACTTAACTGATSAATCACTACAACAGGCAAATATTGTGATTCTCTGAAATATTTATAAGTGAAGCAGAAGTGATGAGAAATCCCTTTTCTCATGCAATTTCACAAGTTATCTCAGGCTCCTGGTTTGACATGAGCAATAAGACAAGGAGACATATTCTCTCTGTCTTCAGAGCATTTTTTTATTATTCCTGTCGAAGCAGTACAGCATTTCTTTATGGGATTGCTTTAGCCAATGGCATGGGTTATAGCAGGTGTTAGTTTCATCTTCATTTTGTTTAAACTGGATGATTTTTTACTGTAAGGATCCTGAAGAAGTCTGCTCACATTATGACAAATGTCAGTGAACATCTGTGAGTCACTGCTSATTTTGCTCAGGCCAGTGGCCTCTGGCTGTCTCAGCTCCTGACATATTAGCCACATGAAAATATATGTTCCCATTCCTAGTGCTTTTATAAAAACACATCTCTGCCTGACTCTCGTGGTTAAMAACCCCACATCTCACTCGGTATCTTCATGAAAATGATGGGAATTGCAGAAGGAAAGTTTTTCCTGTGGAAGGTTTGTTTCAACCCTCCTACTTTAGCCCAGAAAAAAAAGCACAAAAAAAGACAAATCTAGCCAAAATCTACAAAAAAGCATATCTGAAGTGAGCAATATGAGGGTTTTTTTGTATCTGAAAAGGATAAGAAAATAAAGGTGGTAAATCTGTGTATTAACTTGCAATTTCATTCAAGAGACTGGGGCTCTGAAACAAGGGAAACAGGCTGAGCTGTGTTTTTTATTTTCATTCTGCCTGAAAATCCTGGCTTAAGAATCAGGTTGGAAGAGTACATGAATTCTAAATTGCATGCAAGGATGTGTTGCAGATTCAGAGCTCAGCTTTTCCACTTAAGATAGGCATGTGCAGGGCATTTACTTAAAAAGAGTGAA
>NW_026623965.1:117034-122101 GCF_030028575.1 Malurus melanocephalus
AAAAAGAAAAAGAAAAAGAAAAAGAAAAAGAAAAAGAAAAAGAAAAAGAAAAAGAAAAAGAAAAAGAAAAAGAAAAAAAAAGGAAAAAAACCCCACCAGATGCTTCTCCTCTGAAAAGCTCCCAGCAACTGCTCTCAGAAAGTTTCTTAAACCACCATGGCCTGAACAAGCTCAGCCCGAAGAGCAGCTCAAATCACACTTTTTGCTTTCCTTTGCTCTTCAGGGCCTTAAATTTGTAGGTCATAAAGACACGTGATCACAATCTCTTCTTGCCTTCCTTGAAATAACACCAATCCCTGCCTTGTGACCACTCTGGCACCTGACCTTTCACAACATGGAAAAGGTGAYGAAAAACTTCCACCCTTTTCTCTCTGAATGTCAGAATTTAATGTTTTCTGGATCATTCTGTCATGTATTGCCATCACACTTCGTTTCACCTGATGGYGACTGAGTATATACTGAATTGCTGTTTTCCCATTTGATTTGTAATAAACACTGAAGAGTTTTCTTCAGTCCTTGTACACTTGACATAGAAAGCATTTTAAAGTGTAAGAAAGGTATTTGATTCTAATAATAGATGTTCCCAGAGAACCAGGATTTATTATTTAGTTTTGTTTTGCTCAGGCTCACCATAAAGAAAAKAAGAGGGGAAACAGCAGAAAGTCCAAATCTGAATGTGAATTCTCAGCTGCTTCAGACATCAGGAACAAATATGCAACAGGTTATTTCAAGCCCCACTTGTTTAGATTTCACAAAACACTTATCAACATAATGGTAGTCTATTCAAGCAAGGAGCAAAATAAATGTACCTTTTTAATTTTAATAGTAAAGCTGTTTTGTCCATGGATCTGTGCAAGAAGCAAACATTATTGAATTATTGCACATCCAAATATATGTTTTTTTTCTGGGAGCGAAAACCAAATTATTAGGTTAGCTACATTATTCAATTATGAAAAAGAAACAAGAAAACTAATTTTTTTTCAGCAGTCCATCTCTTCATTCTTCTCACCTGCATCTCCTTCCTACGCTTGGCAGAGCTCAAGAGTGCAGTACTTACCAGAACTGTTTTTACAGGGTTCTGCCTTTCACATCTCAAAAATCCTGCTCTTCTGTGCCTCAGAGAAAGAATCCTATGAGTAAGAATCATTCTGYACACTCTAAAACCTTCTTAGCAAGCCCACTGCTTGCTAAAAGCTGAAGAGATGCAGAAGTCTGACATTACAAAGCTGCACTTGAAGACAATATAGAGTTTATATTTACAATATGGGAGCTGAAAATCTTAAAAGGTATTTTATCCTCTGAAACAAGTCGCTCCTAATCTGAAATTTACACTAAGCCATTATTATTATTRTATCTTAATACTTTCAAGCCCCTTTTTTATCATCTAATTATAAAAAATTCCCTCAAATATCAAGCAAAGCACAAAATATCCAGCGCCACAAAATATCCACGCTGTGGGTTAGAAGAGACAAAAAAAAAATTCTGAAATAATTTTAGGGAAGGGATGATGAGCCTGTATTGACAACCACACCCAAACTGGAGGAAGAATAAATGGGCTCAGCAGAGAAACAAACAACAAAACCTCCCGAAGGGAAGAGGACAGACCTCGAACTCGCGTAAAAACTTCAGCCTCATTAAAATCAGCGAGTCCAGGCCTGTGCAAACCAGGAGAAAATGTGGTTTTGCATCTCTGCTTCTGCTGGTGGCCACCATATGGCAAAACCTCCCATGACTGAGCTCCCTTCGTAAAACAACGACCGCGTAAATGAACGACCCCGACTTCATGCGCCGGTTCCGCATTTGCGATTTGAGGAACATCCATGAATAATTCATGACTGAAAAATTACAGATTTACGGCGTTTTCCCATCATTTTGTCGCCATTTTGCCACGGGCTTGTGCTCAGCACACTCAGGCAGGCAAGGCACCGCATTTCTGGTGGAAAAAGTGACAGTTTGGGCAACGCCTGATGTCTGCAACGCTTTTCTCGCGTAATTCCTTGAATTTTGGCAGCACAGCAAAGGGCAGAAGAATGAGAATGAAGAAGACAAGGTTGCCCATTAAACCCAATGTAGGGGCAATTTAATTTACACACAATTTTTAGCATGTTATCATCCTCTAAATTATCTGAGAGGCCTTTTTCACCTGCTGTCTCACATTTGAGATGGCCAAGGGCACAGGGCAAGCCCCAGCAGTGCCCAGAGGGCTTCCCCTTTGCACCAGAATCACTTATTTCACTCAGTTAATCACAGCAGGCAGACCRAGMGATTTTTTTTTAATTAAAAAATCTTATTTTTATTTATTATTTTTTWAATAAAAAGTCTCTGCCGTTCCCGTGGTGTCCATCTCTTTTGCACAGCAGATCAATCAAACCCATCCCTGGCTACAAAAAGCCCACATGCTTATCCTGAATTTTTAATTGCAACCATTTTGGTGCTTGTCCATTTGCAAAAGAAAAAAAGAATCCGGATTTGCCAGCGTGCTGTAAAATGGGGAATCTTAATCTTATTCTCCTTTTTTTTCTCTTTTTCTTTTTTTTTTTGTTGTCTGGTTTTGTGGTTTTTCATTTGGTTGGTTTTGGTTTTTCTTGTTTGTTTGGGGGGGTTTTGGCTTGGTTTTCTGGTTTTATGGTTTTTTCAAGGGGAATGGTTTTCTGTTTGTTGGTTTGGGTTGGATTTTTGGGTTTTGGAGTTTGGTTTGGTTTGGTTTTTTGTAGTTTGTTTGTGGTTTTTTGTTGTTTGGGGTTTTTTTGGTTTGTTTTTTTTTTTTAATTTTATTTTATCCCCCTCTAAATGCTGGCCTTTTCAGCAAAGATCCAATTCTTCAAAATCAATTAGTAATTTTGGACTCTCCATTTCAGAACATCCCACATCAGATTCATCAATACCATCTCATTTTCTGGAATTGCTCAGTGTTCAGACTTGGAAAATTGGACTTTCAGGATAACCAGTCACTAATCCTCAGTTCTTATTATACTCCCTAGACCCTCAGCCACAAATCCCTTTTTCCATGAGAGAGAGAGAAAGACTGGATTTGTTTCTTCATTGACATATTCATTTACGCATCAAGGGTAAAAAAAATGGTGAATCAAGACACAAGAGGAAAAAAAAAAACTCAGGAGCAGCAATGAACCATGAGTCAGACTTGAGTCTGCAAGGAATGACTGCCTGGAATTAGGGCTCTGCTAAATCCAACCCATCACAGATTGATGAAGAACACCCTCAATTGTTGCCTACAGGAAYTTTTTTCTAAAAGCATTTCAATCTGAAATTCGGATTTGTAAAGGAGAAGGAAGTTGGTGAGTCATGAGGTCGTAATGCATCAATTTTATATTTTCACTTTGTCCTTTCTCTTGCTGTGGATTMATGAAAGGAACTGAACTGTCTTTGATAACAGCATGTCAGGATGTTAAGTCACTCTTTTCACCCAAGATCTTTAAAAATTGCCATCTGCTTTGCATTATTTAGATAAATTTAACTAACATAGACTATTAAAAAAAAAAAAAAAAAAAAGAAAAGAAAAATGAAAACCCAAAACTGTTCAGTGCCTTTTTTATGCCTGGATTTGGACAATGGAGAGCCTGGAATATGAAAAGTAAAAAGATCTTAAAATTACATTAATTATCTCTGAAGGCATCATGACAGCTTATGGACCAAAACTCATGGTGAATATTATGCACTTAAAAAAACTTTCCAATTCTTTTTGAAGAACTTAGTCTCTCTGTTATCATAGTTCTTCAAAAAGTTAATTTCAGTGAAAAACGTTCTAAAAGAGCTTCATGTTTATGAAACCTGRTAAAGCACAATTAAATTATCTCCACAGATGCAATTTTATTTGCATCTGTCACAAGTGAGTGGTTCAGGTCACCTAAAGAAGGACCACCAAGGAATCAGCAACAGTAAATTCAATATAATTTGCAAAAGTGTTACAAATTTTGATGGGAAGGTTCAATCTGTTGCTTATTCTACACAAAGTACACAAAATAAAATTGGAACAAAAGCAATCTGCAATGATTTATGTGGATCCAACACCACCAGAAATCAGTATCAGAAGACCCAGACAAAATTAGATCTTCAAGTAATTACCACAGATCATACTAAGTGCTTTTCTTTTTCACTATGAATGTCCTAAGCAGCAAACTTTACCTTTAAAAATAAATTCYGTTCTTCTCACAAAAGTGTTTCAGCCATCAGATTAAAAAATTCCATGCAAAAAAAGCATAAACTGGCCTCCCTTACTCAGAAAGTTATATTCAGGAGGAGTTTCTGCTCAGAATCTCTTGTTTCTGTTACAGAAAAAATAAAATTAGTTTATTAGTTTTCCATCACTTTAGAGTGTTGAACTAGAAAAAGCCAGAGCATTATGATGATTTCCACACCTACAGATGGAAGAAATTACTACTTTTTGTCATCCCTGTTGACAAAAGAAAATAGAAATCCATATCCTGTTCMTTCACAATTCCCAAGAGAACTGAGCTCAGATAAAGGCCCAGTAGTTAGTTAAAGCTCTATGTAAATTACGACATAAAAAAAATTCCAAACTCCCTTGTTTTGTTGCTTAGTAAAGAAAAAAATCAGGGATCCTTGCATATTATTTAAAAAAAAAATTAAAAAAAAAAGAAATAAAAATTAACACAAACTACATGAGCGGCTCTTCAAAAGTTCATGTCAGAAATCCCAAATTATCCAACACATTATCATGAAGATTAAAGAAACTGAAACAATTTTGATAGGTCATAAAGCCCCATATTTTGCATGGAGCAGCAGAAACAGATCATGAGTCAGAGTTTTGAAAAACCTTTCTCTGAGCCATGGGGTGGGATAAAAAGATGATTGAAGTCCACAGGATTATTAATTTTCCCATTTATGGCAAGAATAAGCACCAGAGTGAGCTGGGAATTCACTTCCTAGCCATGGTGAAATCAGCTTTGATCTGTACTTCTTGCATATGTAATAGAAATTATCCTTTTTATTTCAGGCCCTGCAAGAGCTGAATTTACTCAAACAACAAAGCATAACTTTCAAAAAAAAAGCTAAACAAGATGAATATTTGGAAGATTTCTGACTCCA
>NW_026623965.1:122329-136580 GCF_030028575.1 Malurus melanocephalus
AGGAGCTAAAACCTCTGGTCTTCAAATGGTTACTGTGCCCTTCACCAGTATTTCCTTTCCTTCCTAAACTCAGAGAATACAACTCTGACATCTGCTGCTCTTTCCTTGTAACTAGAGCCAAACACCCCAGCTAAAAAMCAAAAATCAGTGTGGTCTGGCAAAAATTGCTTTCCATTTTGTARCTTTCTGGTGCCCACAATTATTTGCTGTCCTCAAGTCTGAAATAAAAAAAAAAATTATCAATATTCCAGATTTCTGAGCTGGTAATATGTTTACTTTTTTTCCTCTCTCTCATTTCTTTGCATTTCATTTATTTTTTGACTACAACATCCTGTTTTCTCAGTATTCCACCTTGTGTGGAAGTGAAATTAGTGAAATTAGCAGGTTTGGAACATAAAAAGGTTAAAAAAAAAAAAGTATTATTAGTCCACTACAAACCTTCCTTAAGTGGGAAATCCTTCCACAAAGCACCATAAATTAAATAGGAAAACATTTTAATTTATAAAAAAAACCAAAAAAACAAAAAAAAAACCCAAAAAAACCCAAAACAAACAAACAAAATAAAACCCTAACTTTTCTCCGTGCTAAATCCCAGAAGCTCTGATGTTTTAAAATATTTCTCCACTATGAAATTCCAGACATCAATATTGACATTCTTCACCTGGATGTCTGAAAGCCGACTTTTAAATGAAAATTTTTTAACAGTTGGGAGAGGTTCTATCCCCTTCAGAAGCTGTTGTGAAAATATGTGAAATTCTCTCAGGGTTTATGGGCTCAGCAATAAATTCAACGTGCTGCCTCATCACACTCCCAGGTGTGTAAATTCTGATTTTAATCTCTGGTCTCAAGATTTTCTGGTCTCAGGACAAACCCTAAACCCACAAAGTGCAACGTGTATTGTTAGCATTTACAGCTCTTTTGCTGCCAAAGCACGAACCTTATAAATCATTCTGCCTGCAGAGCCATCTAATTCCTCTAATTAACATTTATTAAATAGGCCTGCTCCTATTAAACAACCCAACATCCATTCTGGCCTCTTTACCACAAAGGAAAATATCTTTTTGTCACATCAATACTAACACACGCCTGTCATGGGTCAGTGTCATGAAAGTGAGAGGGGAAAAATGTCTCCTGGGGACATTGGAAAGCTGATTTTGAGAATCTGATTTAAGTTCCAGCAATCATTTTCAGRTGACAGGGACCCTCAGGATGGTCCCTGTGCTGTGATTATCATCAAATAAAAACAGAAGCAGAGAGGTGAAGCACTGGAGTTTTAAACAAGACTGGGACAGCATAAGGRAAATCACTTAATCAAACCTAATCATGCCCCAAAATAGGCTAGAAATAAATAATATTTACATCAGGAATCCAATCTTTTGCCATTTTCTAAGTCAATAGGCTTGGGATTGATTTTTTTTTATGGCCAACACAATGCATTAGTAGACTTCTCATGCTGACATTCAGATGCAAAGAACTGTGAACACAGAAGARTTATAGGATAATTTTGGGCTAGAARGGATCTTTAATGGTCATCTAGTCCAAGATTATCCTCTGCCATGGCTAAGCACACCTTCAAGGAGAGCAGTTTGCTCAGATCCCTGTCCAGACTGACCCGGAAAGTTTCCAGGAATGGAATCAGCTCTGTGGGCGACTTGTGCCAGCATTTCTCCATTCTCTTCGTGAACAATCTGTTCTCTCTTAGATAAAAACATCAGCCCTGGTCCAATCACTGCAGGCCCTACTAAAAAAATCAGTCTCCACCTTTCTTATTGATCCCCCTAAAGTTTTGAAAATTCACAACAAAGCCTTCTTTTAGCAGATAAAGGTGTAACCACCAGCAGAGAGCAAAACCATTTAATTTCTGCAAAAACACACAGATTAGGGGATGAGTGACTTTCCTCACTCTCAGATGTGTGGGATTTTTCACATGACCTTTCTTGGAGCACACATCAAGAATTCAGGCTGATTCAATCAGACAGCTGTGCATTTTTCCAGGTATTCCATGGCCATTCCATCTCCATTTGCTCTCTGAGACCTAAGAGCAGCTTTTCYTTTTAATTTCCAAAGCAGGTTTGGTTCAAGGTCATCATTCACAAACTCTTGTAATTTAAAATCTTTATYTCCACCCCTGTGAGTTTTCAGATGATGCAGCAGCCCTCAGCAGAGTCAAAGAACCTCCCCCTAAATTGACATTTTTTTATCCTTGACACCAATGTCTGCTCTAGGAAAAACTGCAGTTGTTTGGAAGCAGTTCACTTCTAGAGTTTTTGAGAATCTTCTGAATCCCTAACAAAAGATTATTTTCTTCTCCAAACACCTGATTCTCACGTGGACATAAAAATATATCCCCATTTTATATATAACTGCTGACTTAATTAGAAAGCTGCCCTTTATCTAAGAAAAAATGGCATTTAAAGCACTTCTAACTCATTTGGCTTTCTGCTCACTCATTAGCTGTACACACTTTTCACCTGTGTTTTTCATTATTCACAGTGAGYCTATTTTTACAAGAGTATTTTGACAACTTTTCAACAGCAAATGCTCACTGATTTCATGGCAGTCCTCTGCAGAACGTTCCACAGGATATTCTTCCCTGGCAGGGTACCAGGAGAACTCAATGTTTGCTCTTCTTTCTTAATTCAGTGTATTAAAAATCCTTTTGGAGGGTTCTGATGTTTAAAWCTTCCCAGTCCCCAGCAGGTGCCATGAACCTGTAAAACCACATAGACTGCAGTGGAAAAAAAATAAATAAACCATCACAGGCTCTCCCCACTCTGCCTRATTCCACCAGGACCCTGCTGCTGTTACAAATTAGGTGGTTTGGTGACAATTTGATGTGTTCTGTGCGATTAAAGTATTGCTACACTCACATATGCTTATTCCTCCCACGGCTGATGACTTCTTGCTGGAATAGTCAAAAGGAACCTGGTTTCTGCTGAATGCCTATTGGTTTTGTGTTCATAAACTCATTTAGGTCTAGTATTACATTAACACATGATTCATCTGTATCCAAGMTAAATTTTAAAACACAGCAATGAGCTCAGTCACACTCTTTGCTTTCCTTGACTCCTCAATTTCTGCTCTTGGTTTCCTTCAAGTGATGCCAGGGACAACAATCTGTAGCTCATGACCAGCCTAGAATTCAACCCTTTTCCACACAGAAAATGCAAAAATATGCAATTTGTTCTAGAAATGTAGCTCTGTCTTGGTTTAAAATGCAGTCAACATGACCATTGTCATCACAACCTCAAGATTTGTAGATCAGCTCATAGAAGAATGCAAGTGCTGAACAAACAACAAACAGCAGAGTTTTAAACAAAAAATGTGACTTTTTTTTTCCTTCTAAAGGACTTMTTTAAACCAGTCTCAAGGATTTCATAAAAGCATTCGTATTTTAGCATGAATAGTGGTTATTTTGGATTATGATTGTTTCCGTGGGTGTTTGGCACCGCTGTAACTAACTCACGGTTGCTATCTTGGGCTAAAGAGAGTCAACTCCTTCCTGGAGATAGGTTTAGCTCCCTGAAAAACTTGCAGCGCTCCTTATCAGCTGTGGGYTGTTAGAAAGGCAGGGACAGAACATGCAGGCAAGCAGTTTTGAGGTATTTTAATTATTAGTCATCAGCGAATAATTCACAGCAGCCTCGGTGAATCTTCTTTTTTTTTTTTTTTTTTTTTTTTGCAATCAGCTTATGCCTCTTTTTGGAATATTTGTTGTTCCCCCCCAAAAAAAAAAAATTGTCAGATGCATTCTCAGCTTGTAGATCTATCAAATCTTGCAGCTCCTTGTAGACACAATTCAAATTCATGATAGGTTTCATCATGCTCAGGACACCTCGTCCTGTTAATTGCAAAATTGTGGCTGGAAGACACGATTTTGGGGTAGAACTCATTCATTTAATTAACCAGGTGGGGATTTATTTGGGAGACCAAGGGAAYTTTAGCATCTTCTTCCCACTGTAAGAACACAGGATACAAACAGCTCAGTTTCCAACTAATAAGTATAGTTTAGGACTCTGATCACATCTGAACAGATGAMATTGTTATTTTTTAAAGATGTGCTCAGAGAAGTCCAGTGTCCTTATGGAATTTCCTCTTCTTAATTCGTTAGGATATATGCAGAACAAAGCAAACCCAAGACAAATAAATTTACATGTGTAAGTAATTTTAGGGRACAAAATACACATCATCCACCCAGCTGGAGTACAAGAACTCTGTTACACACAACTGAATTCACTCTGGTAAACAAACCGGAGCTTAATCCAAAAAAAAAAAAAAATAAAGAAATAAAAATGTTTTCTCAAAATACTAGCTGCAGAAACCACCTGCTATTTTGGGTCRACTCAGATCATATCAATTTGTCATGAGGCTGTTGAATATTGGATTTCCTGTGCTCACTCTTCTGCACTCCGAAATACTTACGATTTCTTATTAGAGGGAGATTTTATCTAAGTCACGTCAGATACTTCTTTTTCGTTATTATTTGTTCAGCAGGTAAATTCCTGCATTTTTTCTTCTCCCTTAGTTCCACTCCTAGCCAAACCCAGATCACAGTTCCCAAGAGATATCCCCARTAACTGGGGATTTTGGGGGCATTTTATGTGTTATTCTCTGCTCTCATCCTTACGTATTTATTCGGTTTTAGTTCACGAACAATTTGCGTGCGTGTGGGAAACAATTCAGTTTGCAATTGAGGACGCCTCCTCCACAGCAAAAAAAAAATGCCTCTGAGAACCTAGAACATCTTTCCCATTCATATTGAAATTCAGCAGCTAAAATAAAACCTTCCCAAGCGATGTTCCCGAGGAGTTTCCTGCTGCCTGCAGAAAAAACTCTGAGGTAGGAGACCCCGAGCACTTAAATCTGATCTGCATTCTGAACAGACTCCAAAATTTTTCTTTCTCTTCAGCTCTTCTCAGCCCATAAAAAATGCTTCTGCCACTAATTTAGGAGGCAATGCCCAGGTGGCCAGCTGTTAATGTCACTGACAAACTTCTTGCTCCCGTTGAGTGGTGCTCATTCCACCTCTGCTCCCACCGAGGTCAATTTGCTGGGGGCAAAAGCAACGCACAAATTCAGCAAGATTTGGCCTTTGGTGAGAGTCTCAATCATTTCATGAAAACTGAGTAAAGGGCTCTTCTGGTTTCCTGCCCAGTCAAAAACTTTTTTTATGTRATGCAGAAAGGGATAAAGTTCCTGCAGCAGGCATTAAAAATACGCTGGGGAAAGCGAAGCCTGGGTTATTCCTGCCTCAGGCAAAGACAAACCCATCYGTGGGATTGATTTTGCTCRAGGACCTGGCTGTGTTTGGTGGGTAATTGGGGAGGATGGGGAATTTTAGTGTGTGCCACAGTGGGGTTTGGCTCTGGGTAAGACGTGCACCACTGTGGCTTCCTTCCTGAGGAATTTAATTTTCATTTCCTCTCATAACAGCAGCCTAAAAGGTGGATGGGAGAGGGTTGACTGTGCAAAAAGTTTCCATCTCTGGAGAGAAATGCTTACACTGAGAGCAGTTCTAAAATAAAATAAAATAAAATAAGCCCTTTGCAGGTGTATTTTGAACATTCTATCTTTTTTTTTTTTTTTTTTTTTTTTTTTTTTTTTTTTTTTTTTTTTTTTTTTTTTTTTGTATGGATGGAGCCGGCTCAGAGCTGCACTAATGGGAATATTTGCATTTTCCTTCCCCACCGTGAGTCGTGGTTGCCTTTCCACTCTTCACTCTTCCTGTGACCCCCAAATACTACCCAAAATGAGCTTTCTCCCAATTCCTCATCCAGGTGTGACCTGTTGGGACACAGCCTGGTCAAGAGTCCCCCAGGTTTGGGGTTTTGAGTGTTTTTTTGTGAGTCTCTCTGCACACACAACATCTTTAAATTAATTTTGAAGTAAATTGAATACACAGTGTGGAACAGCTTAAACTGGAAAACACGGAGCAGCCTACCCTTGCCTCCTGTAATTTTGTCTTGGCACCGTACAGCAGCAAAAATCCTGAGTTTTATTATTTGAGAACCAAAAATAACCAGTTACTCTTATAACTTGAGTGCTTGAGGACTATCACAGAAATGGGCACTGCTCGATTTGAGTGTTGTTGAAGATGAGAAGAGCTTAACAATTACACCAAGTGAAGTAATAAAATACTGGGGTTCTTTTTACAGTGCTTTATAAACTGAGCCTGTGTCATTGTCATGCTAAAACTGCTCACTGCTCTGGGCATAAAGGATGATTTTAAAAATAAATGGAAAGCTGTATAAGTTCATTGCTGCGGCTGATAAGAGTTGTGACAGTGTTGCTTTAGCCTGAAAAGATAAACATTTTGACCGAGTTTCATACTGCATATATTTAAACCCAGATGYTTGTCCCTTTTTCAGTGATTTACTGTGGTTTGGACTGGTTTTCAGTGTGAAAATTACAATTTGTTTCATTCAGCCTATGATAGCTAGACTTCCCCTAATCTGAAATAATTGTGCTAAATGTGAATTTTGCTTTGTGTAAAACAGCAGGAACTGTGCTGAAAGCAAAAATTTACACAGGAACAACACCAAAATGGGGACATGAAGAGAAAAAAAAAAAAACCTCTTGGTTATTCCTTTACAGCGCCAGCCCTGCACCTCACTTTTAGATTTTTAGGCTCGGGTGGCAAAATTTTGATTTGACAGCAGATGAAATGGACTTGAGTTGGAATTAAATACTCCAGGCATTTTTTTTTTTTTAATAAACTGAGTGGACTTTTACAGGGGTGGGTCATAGCCTAAGGAAAGGTTAAAGCACAGCAAGGACAGACCAYAATTTTGCTTCTCTGGAAAGGAGAGAATCAGCTATGCCAGTGGTCTCTGCAATTTCTTCAATCCTAGATTTGTTCTTTAGCAGATTCCCACCCCAACTCCACCAGATGGGTCACAGGAGCTGCTCTGCTGTGGAATTGACCAGGAAAATTGCTTTATTCTGGARGCCTGGCATCTAAACTGTCCGTGGTCTTATCAACCCAACCCAGCTTCTTACATAAAAATCCTTTTAAAATACAGAAGACGAAAAGGTGAGCTAGCTGAAGTGTCTTATTTAATAATTAYAGAATCACAGATTATTTTGGGTTGGAAAGGACCTTTAAATGTCATGTGGTTCAACCTCCCTGCAGTGAGGAGGGACTGCTTTGTCTTCTTATTCAGTACCTCTAATAAAGAGTAAAAATTGTAATTTTTTTCCATAGCTCTTTGTCAAGGGWTAGGAACAAGGCTTCAGACACACACAAACAAAAAAATGCAAGTCAAGTTAACTTTTATGATTTTATCTCAATTTTTGATGCTTTTAGGGTTTTGCTGGAGATTCACACAACAGTGATTAGCCACTGCATCTGCAAAAGTCACAGCTGATATTCAGCTCTTGCCCAGGTTTGCAAACAAGAGAGGAAAACCTTTGACTTCCTTCCTCTTCATCATAGAGCTCTCAGGGCGCTTCAAGCAACTGGCCAAAAGGATTTTGGATTCTCTGGTGGTGCAAAAATGGTGCTCTCTTTGCTCAGGAGGGGTTTATTTCACCCAGGATGGGCCAGGGGAGCACTGGGCTCTGTGTTTGACACAAAAAAAAATGGGAATTCAGCCAGGATTCAGGGAGGGTGTCACAGGTGGAAAGCGCCACATCATAATTTCAAAGCCCAGGATGACATCATGAACCCTGAGCAGTCTTTATATTTTCTTTCCACAGGATGTACCCATTCTCTGGTGTCCAGCACCACATTAAAAACGTGAGTTTGCTCCAAGAGAGTCCTTTTGGAACAAAATTCCACAACAGGAATCACTGGACACCAGTAATTTTGTGAATGTGCTGCTAAAGGGGACTTGGCCTTTCCAAAGCAGACTTCATAAAAYCAGGCTCCGTTTTCCTTGGGCAGATTGGGTAAATTCTTCAGTTTCTAGGTTGCTCCTGGAGTATGACGAAAGCCATTTGTCACACGTACATGGTGGCTTTTCCTGCAATACCCCACCAGGASAGCATCCAGCATCACATTATTTAAAGGCTCCCTGGAACAAAAGCCACATATCCAGTTCATTTATTTCCYCCTAAAACCACAACCTTGGGCGAATGCCATTCTCACTTGTACTTTATCTCACTGTGTCAGCATTTTACAGGCATTTTCCTTCCGCCAGCGTAATCTCCTAGGTGAGCCCGATCCTGCCAAACTCCGGAATTATTTGCCCTTCTGAGACATTTTCTTTGTCATGGATGTTTTTTTCTGATAGCATTTTGAAGGGGATTTTGTTGCAACCTAGACCACAGCAGACAAAACAAGTTACTGGGGRGATCAGCAGCCTGCTCCTCAGTATCAGCCGTGCAAAACTCAACCTGCAGGTGTGGGTACCACACTCAGCTGGGGGCTAGAAAGGACACAATGGAAATAATAATTCGAGGAATTATTTCCTGCTGTTGGGAGGCTGGCAGGGAGCTCAGCACARGGTCTGGATCCTCACAGTGACTCACATCTCTGTCAGGGTAGCACCCCTGGCAAGCTGCACTTCTGCTGTGCAGCCCCGAAAGCTGAGCGAGACCACAGATTTTTTAAGAATGCAGCTGAATCCTGCCCAAATCCATTTTGCTTTTACTAGAAATCCTCATTAAAGCCAGTAATTTGGGTAAGGTCACYGCAGCTGATTGAGGAAGGGTTTACAAAGTCAGTTTCTAAAGCAGCAAACAGAAGCGTTAAGCCCACGCTGCCTCTACGCTTCTCAGAGGAGACGAGGCAATTTGCCAATTCTGCAGCCCTCAGTAAACTTGACAGAATTGTTTAGCTGGACAAATTGGGTGAATTATTTCTTAAATACATGCTGCTGTGGCCTTTCCCTTAGCTTGCTTGCTCAGTCTTTTCCTGTTTTGGGTTTGGTTTTGTTTTTTTTTTTTTTTCCCCACAGTWYTYKTRWWWYWMMWYTKWKAWRMGCSYSYGWKWTYTYWYWCTYYTYWYMCCCCCCACCTTCTTGCCAGAGAGAGCAGGAGAAGAAAAACAGTCAGGAACCTGTGATCCTGCCAGAGTGATGCAGCATTTGGGGTGCCCTCCTAACCTTGTGAAAATGGAAGCCTTTCCCTGAAAGTTAAACAGTCTTTATTCATCTTTATTGAGCGTTTACACCGAGCGGCCTTTTGAAGCCAACCAAAGGTTTGTGCGCACACAGCCTGTAATAATTTTATATTTGCCGCAGAATTTGGGGCGGGGGGTAGGGGGGAGATATAATGCAGAGGCACCACGATGCCAGCAAAGCAGTATTGGTATTTTTTGCCAAAATCTGTGTTTGCTCTGTGGGGTGTTTGTCTGACCTCACTACTCAAATGACATTGATGCCGGTAACAATTTTGACACCGACTTCAAACAGATTTTTTTTTCTCTTTTTTCTCTTCCCACCTCCCTGAATTTTTCACAAGCACTAAAACTGTCATCTCGGAATAAAGAAGCAAATACATACAGGGGAAGCTGCATTAAATCCAGTCAAGTCCTACCAAAGTCCATGGAATGGMATCCTGTTTTCATGAGGGATGTCCYGAGCAGGGCCATGATAAGGGATCTCCTACTGGAAGAAAAATTGGACAGAGGATCAAAGGTGCTAAGCCAGATGCTGAGTAATCAACCAGGTCACTGTGGTTCTTTTCTTGTCCCTCTGCCCAGGATTAATGCATCCCCAAGACAAAAAACAACAGGGAGCATTAAAAAGTACCAGCAAGGAGGAAAGCGTGACTAAGTGTCAAATTCAAAACACACGGCGCAAACAAAATACGTGCCAAGCGGGGATCTCATAAGGGTTTTACAGTTTCACAGCTACTTGTTGAGAAAAATACACACTGCCAGCTCCAGACAGGGAGCAATGAAAACAATCAGCTGGATCACTCACGCTGACAGAGAGAACGGAGCTGCCACGTGCAGCTGAACATCTCTTCCCTCATCGTGGCAGGGGAAACAGAGCTCACAGAGTTTATTTGTGTCTCCTTCAGGCACTTTTAATCAGTTCCATTGGTAGAAAGAAGCTGTGACTGAGTACTAGTGACTTTTTTCTTTTTTTTTTTTTTTTTTAAATTTATAGGTACTTGAAATGTCTTGAGGTCTTGCCGCAGAAGTTTTGTTCAGGTAGCAAATAGTGCAGTTTATTGAAGGAGCAGAAATAAGAGGCTGGGAATTGCCATGGATGAATGCACTGGCTGGGACAGAACTCCAATAAAAACTACAATCTTGTGTTAACCTGGAGTCCAGAAACTGGASACAGAAACTTACAAAAGAAGGTGGCCTCACTTGAGAGAAGGGAGAGCAGAGTAACCAGTCATCGTCTTCATGTGGTTTTTTTTTGGGTCTTCCTCCTAACTGGATGAAATTTCTACCTTCCTGATACATAGCCCAAACTGAACCTCCTCCTCTCCCTCACATCAGGTAGAGAGTTGATTCATATAAGCATTTATGTGATGGCACGTGCTTCATTTAGCTCATTAACATACGCAGGGAATTTTAACTAGCAGGCAAAACTCACTCGTTGACCGTGCTGTCCTTCCAAGTTCTGCTCCTCACAATTATCTTCATGGTATCTCCACTCTCAGCCTCTCCCTCTGTCAGCCCCATCTGCAGAGGTAACACAGACTTTTCTCAGAGAAAAGAGAGATAAAAAACAGATAAAAAGCAGATAAAAAGCCTTGGCCCTTCCCTGGCTCCTCCAGGGACCACAAAACTCTGGAGCAGCCAAGGCGCTGATGATCCTCCACAGCAGCGTGAAGGTTTTCAAACATAACATCCTACTTAACATCCTCAATGTGGTTTCAGATATCTGAAAATGTTTTGCAATTTTTTTCTTTTTTTCCAGCTGGTGAAAGAGTGYGGAGGACAGAAAGTAAGGAACATCCAGATTACTATTTTTTTTTTTTTGCTTCAGATGCCAATTCAAATGAACAATACAGCAGCGTGAAATTTTTGCAACTGCATTTAGGTAAATTGAAGCATCCACATAGAAACAAAATGGTCCATTTCTAGTAAATTACATAATTAACTTTACCTGAACAGTCTAATTTTCCCTAACTCTCATATTCTAACTATGAAAGGAGRGGAAAAAAATCATTTCAAGCTGACCCAAAATAGATCTCCCCCCCACTCCAAGGCTAAAGAGACAGTGTGAGGTATCCTGCATCTCAGCTCATGACTTGGGCCTTTTAGAAGATGTGAGCAGCTACAAAAGGAGCAGATGAAGATGAGTTTAAGCAGTATCATGCTCTGGCAAAGCCTTGGGTTTTGGTTTTGGTTTTTTTTGGTTTTTTTTTTCAGAAATGGGAGAACATGACAGTGAGCCGAGCGAGCGGAAAGAGCAGCCGGAGAAATACGAGCGGTGATTTTAATCACATTTCCCCTGCTGCATTTTTCATTGCTGAAGGGCTTTCACCAGCTCCAGCTGGGATGCTCAGGCACCGATCGAGGAGGGATAAATTCCTGAGCAATCAATGCCACCAGCACTGCCCTGCTCGTGGTTACACAAGGTGACAACCAGCTCAGAGGACGTCCATCCACTTGCCTGGGTCTGCCTGCTTTTTTTTTCCAGTTGAATAACTAATGCAGGAGAAGAGCAGAATGGATATTCCTATGGCAGCAACCAACCTGAGGAAGAGGAAAGGAGGGAGGAGTGTTGAAGGCAGCCAATCGTTTTCATGAGGATGAAAAAAAAAAAAATCAACAAATCTCTCGAAAATTATATTCTGTATTTTATTCAGCCCTGGAAGCAGCAGTTCCAAAAAGCAGGATGCRACTGATAGCAGTCTCCAAGTACTTTATTAGGCTAAAACAATTGTGCTCTTTTCCACATGAATATTTATGAAAATAAAGCAGAAAAATTAATGACATGAGTTTCCAAATATATGCACTTTGGTGGCATTTATATCCTTTCTCAGGGCACTTTCTGGAAATATGCCAACCACTCACAGAGCAGTACTTAAGGAGTACTTTATGGTCTTCTTAAAAACAAAGTCTGTCTTCAAGCACTTTGTTGTATCAGGGACTTTGCAGAGAATTTTATTAACAGAAATATTTGAGCAAAGAGTAAAAATAAACACAAATGTCACAGAAGACAAATTCATAATTCATTGCTGTTAATAATCAGTCTGAAAAGATAATTTCAAGAGGTAGAGCCATTTGAATTGAGTATTACATTGTCAGGRGATTTTGACCACTCTGTACAGCTCAGGTTTCCAATTGTAACCCCTTGCTACAACTTGCTCAAAACTGAGTCCAGAGCAGGAATTCTTTACAGCCATAATCCCCAAAATAGCACAGATGACCAAAATAATTAGATTGCAATCTCATCATAAATTATCCACAAGCAAAAAGCAAACAAACAAGCAAAATCCCCAATAAAGCAAAACTCACCAAACCTAAACAAACCAAAAACTCACCAGAAAAAAAACAGAAACAAGGAAAAAAAAAAGTAGATATTGAATGATTTCACTTTATTAATTGATTTTTCATGTAATTTACAGAGCTCTTTCAATAGTAAGGTTGATTACATTTTCTGAAGCACTTGCTGTTTAAAATTAGAGTCACCTGTGCCCTAAAGCCAGAGAAAGATTTGCTCCTCTAATGGAGATTTAAATGAATGACAATTTAGAGCTATCTGTTAACACAGAAGAGCAACCATTTCTTATAAAAATAATTCCCACATGAAAACTAGTAATTATCTAAGTACAGAGCAGGAAAGTTACATGCTTGCCGGTTGGTTTTTTTTTTCCCAAACCTGACAAACAGAATGCAGATAAAGACAACATCTCTGGAGCTGCMCAAATCTCAAGTGAGCTCTTTCTCACTATCTGAAAGGTAACTCCTGTGGTTCAGGGAAAAAGAGAAGTTTTCTCTGCACTGTGTGAGATTTACTATATCCAAAGCCAATTCTCCCAGACAATAATTCCTTACTGCTAACAGAAGAGACGTGGAACACTTGCATTAACACAACCCATTCCTTCAAAGAAAATGAGGAAAAGTGACAGGAGGAAGCCAGGCTGATCAGAGAGGAAATAAAATGCGGTTACAAGACCAGAAAAAAAAGTGAAAATAGGAAATAGTTGCCAACTTCTACACACACCATCAGCTCACCTGTACACGGTGAAGTCTTGGCCCAGAGACCACCATTCTGCCATTTTTCAGTTTTCCATGTAGGGACCAGTTTTGAAATCACTTTTAGAGAAAGCAGCATGAGAGAAACACAATCTTTGCAGGTGACTGGGAAGGTATGATGCCAACATGCTGGGGACAAGGGCATGATGGAGATAAGGACATAAAAAACTGAGAAACAACAGCACGAGCTGCTCAAGGCCTTGGTAAGACATGAAAGATGAATTTAAATCACAAAATACACAGTTCAGACCTGTTGGAAGGCAGTGACAACCTCTTTTATGCAGAGTGATGGGAAGYGTTTATTTCTGTGCAGATTTTGTGCACACCAACGGAAGAAAGAGAAAGGGAGCAAAGTTTTTTCCAGCAAGGATGATAAAACATTGCTTTACATTGTCCAGAGATGTGGTGACTGCCCCATCCCTGGTAGCAGTCAGGATCAGGCTGGATGGGGCTTTGAGCAACCTGATCTACTCGAGTACGCTCCACTTATGGCAAAAGGGTTGGAGTAGATGGCTTTTAAAGATCCTTCACAACCCCAACCATTCTGTGATTCCACCACAGGGCAGAAATGGAACGTGGATCGTGTCAGCACATTATTAGCTCCTCGGATTAAACCCATCTACCGGAAGAAAAACAACGACGGGGATTTGAAACCCTGATCGTTTCAGACCCGCTGTGCTTTGCTTTCCCTTAGGATAAGGGCGTTCTGTCCTAAAAGCCAGGSCAGGCAATGCCCCAGGTTTGCGGAGCCGGGTCTCGCATGTCGGAACACATTTCCCTGGGAAGGCACCGGGCACAGACAGCGCTGCCTTTCCCCGACGAGCGGCAGCGAGAGACGCGGCTCCCCCTCCATCCGAGCGGGCACCGCAGCCCCACCATCGGTTCAGCATCCCCCGGGACACAGAGAGCCACCCCAGCACTGTCAGGGAACCACCCCGCGGTACCACCGAGCAGTCCCAGGACGCTCCCCCGAGGGTGCAAAGGGGCGGCCCCGCAATCCCTTTTCCTCCCCTGGGCGGCCCGGGGAGGAGCCGAGCGGAGCCGGCGCTCGCCGTCCCCTCCAGACGGGAGAGCAGCGCAGCCCAGCGACCGCCCGCAGCCGCGCCGGCAACTTTGCCCGGCTCCGGAGCCCGGCGGGAG
>NW_026623965.1:137319-180821 GCF_030028575.1 Malurus melanocephalus
CGGCGGGCGGGGGACGGCGGCGGCGGCGGACAGCGGTGGCCGCCCCCCTCACCGCGGGACGCGCTGCTGATGGCCGTGGCCAACCTGAACGGCGTGCCCGGGCTGCTGCCCTACAACCTGTCCCTGGAGGTGGTGATGGCGATCGAGGCGGGGCTGGGCGACCTGCCCCTCTTCCCCTTCTCTTCGGCCAGCGCYTCGTGGAGCAACGACCCCGTCTCCTTCCTGCAGAGCCTGTGCCACACCGTGGTGGTGCAGGGGGTCTCGGCCATCCTCGCCTTCCCGCAGAGCCGTGGCGAGATGCTGGAGCTGGACTTCATCTCGGCGGCGCTGCGCATCCCGGTGGTCAGCATCGTGATGGGAGAGTTCCCCCGGCGGAGCCTGGTAAGGGCTGGGGGCACCGGGGGGAAGCGGCGGGAGGGYTTTGACACCTCGGTCCCTCCCTTCTTTGGCACCCTTTCCGTCTTTAGCCCCGGCTCTCAACCCTGTGGTGTTTGGGGACGAGCGTTCTCGCTGTTGGAAAGGCAGACGGAGATCGGTGGCACAGGCGAAGTTGTGGGCTCGGAGTCATTCACCGCGTTGAGYTGAGCCGGGAGCAGYAAGAAGGTTCAGGACACGGTTTGCRTATCCAGATTAGGTCGTRTGGGGGAAAGGAAAAAGGCAAACAAAAGCGCTAAATGCCTTTCAGAGTGTGTGTTACTGGTGTTACGCATAGCATGCGTGTGGGCTCTGTAGGTTGTTCGCCAGGTGATGCTTCTCAGGGAAAGTTGTTCAGTGTAACTTGGCTTTGCATCGAGCTGAGCTRAAGCAGGATTTTCTGTACTCATAGTTCACACAGTTCACGTGTCGCTGCCAGATCAGGTTTTTGCCAATTCGAGCTGCCTAGCTAAAACAGTGGAAACTGCAGCCCAGTCTTGCTGTTTGTGTTGCTAAAAGAGTAGAGGCTGGATTTTTCGTGTTTGACGGTCGTGGGCATGAGTAGAAGCAGCATCGGGAGCTAAACTTTACATCATGCAAAGATGGCAACTCAGTGTTACACATTCTGGAAAAAAAAGGTGATAGTACAGTATTTTGCAACTGTGTGTTTGATGCCAGGAATCACCTTCAGGTAAAAGAGTTGGATGGAAATGTACTATTCTGTAAGGCCTGTGCGAGGGAAGTCATAAGTAAAATGATACAAGCTGCCTTCCAAGTACGGGATTAATGGGTGTTTTATATAAAAAGAGGTAGCTCAAGTTTGCTCTCAAAATGTAATCTGAAAGAAAGGTTGCCAAGTGAATTTGCTTTGCAAAAAGCAAATGTAAACCACAGCCTGAGTCACTGCTAAGTTTCTGTGGGTTTGGGAGGTTTTTTTTCAGTTCTTGTGTGTTTGAATTGTGAGAGAAAAGGTAGAAAAAGAAAGTCTTTGTTAGGTATCTCCTAGTGTGACACTGAAGACCAGCTGTWTGCTGAATCTCAGAATGGTTTGGGTTGAAAGGAACCTTAAAGATGATCTGGTTCCAGCCTCTTCTACCAGACCAGGCTGCTCAGAGCCCCATCCAGCTTGGYCTTGAGMACTTCCAGGGATCCAGGGGCARCCACASCTTCTCTGGACACCCTGTGCCAGTGCCTGTCACCCTCACAGGGAAKGATWTATTCCCAATATCCCATCTAACCCTTCCCTCTGGTGCTTTGAAGCTGCTACACCTCATCCTGTCACTCTTGCCCTTGTCAAAATCCCCTCTCCAGCTCTTTAATTCACCTAGGTTTCTCTACCYCTRCCAAACCCAYGTAACTCAGGTGTCTCTAGATTTTTGCAGAAGCTCAGGGGTAATTCARTGCTGCAGAATTTTGTCATTGATGATGCCAGCAGCACCCAAATTTGCTGTCACATTTACCAGCCTGGCAACTGCAGTCACAATGGTGCTGGAGTCAACAGCAAAAGCTCCTCGAAGACCAAATCCTGAGCCCAGTATTTCCCTGCTYTGGCTGTTAGAATGATTTTATCTTCCATCTCAGGGAAAGGTCTAAGTTCACCCAAAGCTGCCCAAGTTCACAAGATATGTTTAACACATATGGCACAGGGTTAGGTTTCATTGCTGCTTTCCACAGGCTTCAAAGCTCCTGCTTAACTTTYAGATTTTCCTCAGCAGGCTGCCCAATGGATGGATCAGTGTGTCCAAATCAGGAATTTAAGCAGCCTTTAATTGGTATTTTCTTCAATGACAGTGAAAACAATGCCTGGCACTGAACAGAGTCTGTTTTTCTTCTGGCTGAGTTTAAAAAAAAAAACAAAAAAACAAAACAGGGGCTTTTTGGATTAAAAAAACCCCTCAGTTTTACTCAAAGACCAGCAGGTAATACGAGTGTGTTAATCTCTCAAGATACTCTTGGAGCAGCTGACACCTTTCTGAACACTTTTTTTTCCATACTTAATAACATGCCATTTTAAGGGTAATGCTGGAAGCAATGCTCCAGCAGCCTTACCTTGCATATTTCCTGGAGTTAAAAGATTTCCAGCAGCACGTTGGACCTGGCACTGACATGAAATGAAAACATGCCACACACCTGTCATATTCCTTTCTCTACAGACCCAGAGCTCCAGASTGACCTCTCCTGCTGACTGGCCACCTCCCACAGGGGAGGCAGCTGTRAATTACATCATTGTAGACGAGGCAGATTTTGCTGATAGGCCCAGCATGGAGATTTTCAGAGAAAAAAAGAAGACTGGTATCTAACCCTGCTGGCACTCGTGGCGTCACCCTTCCTGCTGATGCTTGGGCAGAGCTTCTTCCTTYCCACAAAACCACAGCATCACATCCTTGGGAGTGCCTGCATGTGCCTCTCTTCCAGGCAGGGACAGAAGCAGACCCAAAATTTGCTTGCCCTTGGAGAGGATTTAGCACTGTCTCCATGTGAAGACCAGGGTAACAAAGCCAGTGTTCACTGATGCTGTCTCATACTGCTTCTTCTCAGCATTCAGATCTTTTATTAGGATGGTTTTAGGATAATATGGTCAAGCAAGGTCTCATTTTCCACGTGACATCAGGACAGGAATAGACATGCAATGTCTCATTCTGCTGATGAATATTAACATTACTTCATACAGGAGTTTATAACATGCAAAATATTCACTGTAATCAAAAAACAATCAAAGCAAAGATTTGATCTTTGACCAGATCTTCCCTGACATGGCAAAAAGTAATGCTTGGAATGAAAAAGAAGATAAGGGTCCAGAACTGAAATACATTTCACTGATCCTGCCTGTGGTCTCTGTCGTGTTTGATGGCAGTAACATGTCAGACAAGTAGCATGAGAGGAAACCCACAGGTGGGCAACTTCATACCTAGACTACGTTTTCAAAAGCTTTCTGGTTGTTTAAGCATCTTTAAAAATCCACTGCTCGATAAATTCTAGTGCCCTGAAGCTAAAAAGAAGTGAAAAAAAGAGAGAGAGCAAACAATCTTTTTCCATGATGTTAACAATCAATCACAAGACAACAGCCATCACAAGATGTGGTGCAGAACTCATTCTCCCACAACAACAGCTTATCCTGGGGGTTCTGGAGTGTGTTGGCTTCAAGGGAGGCTACATGAGTAAAACATGACACACTTTTTTTTACTTTATATCACTGATTTACTTACTAACGTACACTAATGGTAAACCCAAGTGTTGCTGCGACCTGAAAAATGCTGTTTACTTCTCCCACTTTGCTGTCATTTCAGTGAATTTTCACGCTGGGTAAGCAAACGTAGAGATTTAACACTRTCATTCAGCAAGCCAAAGAACCTCTGGATTTCTTTGCTGCTAACTCAAATGCAAATTGCAGTGAAGCTTTGACAGCTCATTRTTTTGGAGACAGCAGCTCACAAGCACCGATGCCACTGAGGCAGGGCTTGTCACCTCATGTGTATGTTTGTATCAAGAGAAGCACTTTATTTTCTGATTCCAAGATTGCCAGCATCATCAATAATTTTCCCAGTGAAATGGTTCATGTTGAAAAAAATCAACATGAACCATAAATTGCTTCTAGTGCTACAGCACGGAGCTGGGAGTCTGGGAAGAGCAGCCTGTGATATCCATTTTGTTGGTGATAGTATCAGAAACACAGGGGAGGTCATGTTTGCAGCARTGTTCTCTGAATTAAGGGAGTATTTTTAGAGGGTTTCAGATAAATCAGAACCTCTGATGTCTGTTAACATGAAAAGGAATCTTTCCAGAGCAACYAAACAGAATAAAGTAATTGGAAATCATCAGTCCCTGCCAGTCTGTGCTTTACCTGGTTTCTTGAGGAGCWGCAGCTGCAGAACTACTGATGACTGCTATGACTTCAGAAGGGGTCAAAAGAATAAATAAACTCAATCAGAGTTCTAGGTTAAACTGAATTTTCCTTTCAAAAAGCAAGCTGAGCCTCAGAATAGATGCTGTAAAAGGAAACTGCCTATAAACATTTGGCTTTTTCATTTGTTTTTAAAAGAATGAAGTTGGTGGGTTTGGTTGGTTTTCTGGGCAGGCAGAAATCACAGCAAAGGGATGGAGATGTGGAGAAGCTTCTGCCCAACGGAATGCCCAAAGACCCTTTTTTTTCCTTTCCTCCTTGGAGCCAGAATTTCATTTTTGCAAGAAAGTGATTTCTGTTGGCTGGGGGAAAGAAAAGTTTTAATAATTCCATTTTCCAAGGAGAGAATGCARCACACCATGCTCTGGTAATTCAAACTGTCACTGCTAATCTGTCTTCATTCAGATGTTGGGATCTTGTACCAGGTGCTGTTTTGATGAGGGGATATGAGTTCAGTCTTCCCCTGTGGTCACCAACCCTCCTCACCTCAGCTCACGCTGAATAAAGTGTGGCACACGCAAAAATAACCTTTTGTGCACTTCAGGAGGGTTTTTGAGAGGGGCCTTGGGAGGAATTGAAGACAGAAATTGAGAGGATGTGCAAACAAATGCCCAAAATGCTTCTCTTCCACCAGAGAYCTCAGTGATAGTTCCTCTCTCAAGAATCTTTACATCTTGGAACAAAGAAAGGAGAAAAAAAACCCCCAAACTAGTCTATTTATTAGAGACTTTAAGGAGGATTTGGTTAATCACAGCTGCAAAAAATGCCTTTTCAGGGTGCAGAAAAGGATATTTTTACTTCAATTCTATCCTCTGGATCCTTAATTTTAAAGTCCTGTGAAGGRAAAATGAGCCAGAACTCCACTGGGACAGCACTCGTTCTGAGCTGGCCAGTAACAAGATTTTCTCATTCCTCATCCCATGCTGATTCTCTGCTGCAGGAAAAGCTGAGTTAACATCAAATTCAATGCCATACACGATGTTTATTTTGGGTTTGGCTCTTTTTTTTTTCTTTTCCTCTTCTGGGTGTTCACAAAACAATGTCTTCCTCGCTGCTAGATCTTTCATAACACACTGCACAAACTCCTGTCAGTGATGAGTGATTAAAATGTGACAGCGTTAAATCATTGATTATTACTTTGCTGAAGGACAGGCATTATCAGAAGAAACATGAAAGAAAACTTGGCTTAATCCACTAAGTAAAAATTATAATTTGGCCTAAAATAGGCAAATTTAAAGACAACCTGCTGTCAGATTCTATATGAGTACATAACTTACTGCACTGAACAGATTGTTAACAAAGAAAAGTAAGTTGGAGTATTGAGTATAATTTCTCAMAAGAATTTGTCCACAGAATCCAGAGAACATACCCCATCTTTCCACAAAAAATGGAAGCAGACCTGTGGAAACTAGAAAACAACCAAGGATTTTGTAATGTTTTATGTTGTTCAGCTTATTTCTTGTGACTAAATTAAAAGACTACTTGCAAAAGTTCTCACTTAGGGTATATTTAATAAATAGTTGTCTGTTTAATCGCATGAAATATTAAAAACATATAATGTTAGGACATTAGGCTGTGCTGGATCTAGCTACAACGTTAAGTCCTCAAAATGTTTATCTCATGTTCTATTATCTTCCTCCCTGGATTTCCAATTAATTTTTAAATGTGAAAGAAAACCAGGCCTTTATTTATTGTAATCAGCAGAAAACTGAAAAAACGAGTTTTTTTTTAAAAATACCTAAATTTGCGTTCCAATAAAGAATCAGACTGTAAAACCCATGTTTCTGTAGGTCTTACCAAAGGGTTTTTTTAAAGAGTGGAAGGGTTGTGTTCTCAATGTGATTGAATGAGAGAGCACAGCAGATCTCACTGCAATACAAATAGCTGTGCCTTGCAGAGTTCGTTCTGAAGAGCTGAAAGCATCCAGAGAAAAGAGGAGGAAGAAAACGAGGAACGGAAGCAAGAAAACTGGAAACATCACATGTCAGTGACGCAGGGGGAGGGAGGGAGAAAATAAGCTGAATTGAGAAGAGAAAGAAGAGCTGCCCTTCCCCATCTCTTTAATTTCTGTGTTTCCAGCAGCATTAAAAAGTGGGAACTGAATTTTGTAAGAAAGCACAGGACAAAGACCTGGGATCACCAAGCACAAAGAATGGCTTGCCCAAAGCAGGTTGAATTAAAAGGGCTGTCTTGAGCCCTGAGGCTAAGGATAGTTACTTACAGGGAGTACTGCTTGCCCAAAAAAAGCATTTTGCCCCCCAAAAATGCACTGTCTYCCCTGCAGACCTCTCAGGAAATTGATTAGACCAATATCTAGGAGGTAGTGATGGGAACAGGGATTATGTCAGAGTAAATACTAAGTGCCAGAGGGATGTCTTGCCAAGGATGGGAGGCCGTGGTGTGGTTTACTGGGATTAATGGGAGCCTTTTTTCAAATTTGATGCTGAGAATTGTGTTAAGTGTCCCTCATGATGCTCTGGGTCCCTGGGTCAGACGTCTGGTTAGGATTTCAGAGCACCAGGTTACTGGGATACCAGTGGGTACCCAGAAGGGATTTCCTGATAAATGGGAGCAGGTTCAGGCACAGSGACTTTAGGACTGGAGCTTTAGACATGAGTGACTGTTCTTTACTTCTGGTCTGGCCCTGAAAGGCTCCACATTTTCCCCCAAAACCCTGTCAATCAGCCAAATTGGTTCTCAGCACCACAGGGAAAGGATGTGCAGATGGTGGAAGTAGCAGGAGTGCTGGGAGAAGGATTTAAGCTTGAGTAGGCAGCGCTGATAGATGATTCATTTATTAAGGGAGTCACACTCGAGCAGAGCTCTGCTTCTTCAAGGGGCTCCTCATCAGAGTGACTCAGAGGTTCACAGCCTGGCCCCAAGTGCTTCACAGCTGTCACAGCAAGCTGGTGACATTGCTCCTGGTGATTGTGGACAGCCCCAGGAGGGACAGAGATGGACACACCAGTCACTGTTGCATTACACGCTGCCTTCGTGGGGCCTCACAACCAAAAATTGGTGTGCAGCTGGCCTTGAGGCTTGGATCTGGCTGCAGACAGGGCTCCACAACATCCCTCTGTCCAGGATTCATGTTCACCACTCAGAGATGAGCTCTGTGTGTGTCATCTCCCTGCAGTGTGGCTTCTCTGACAAGCATCCTGCATCCCTGGAGCGCAGAAATGCCCTGCTGGCACCAGCAATGCTCTGTGCCAGGCCTCTGAGCCTCTCTGATTCTCCCTCCTGCAGGGATGGTGAGCTGGGAGAGCCCCTCAGAGGGTGGTGGGAAGGTTTCCAGTTTGGAAAGGTCTGGTGTGCAGTGTTGGGGGTGGCTAAATTCCATCTGAAAGGTTTCAGCCTGGCTGGCTGCAGATGGAGGGGTGGAGGAGTGAAGGTGGGCACAGGTGCATCCTCAGCTGACTCTAAACCACAGTAAACGGGGAAATTACTGAGATCATTCTATTCTTGCTATTACACAGGAAAAATCAAATATCAGGGAGCTCAGAAGAGGCAGGCACCATTTTTTCCTTTCCTTTCTATGGTATTTTTATTACTCTTTTCTTCGCCGGCTTTCATCTGTGATGATACTTTTCAAAGCCTGTTTTACAATGTGGAAAGTATTTGAAATGGATTATAAAAATCTACGAATGTGCTGCACAGGCATATTTTAAACCCTTAGTATTCCCCTGAAGGCATGCTATCCCACTTGCAGCTTCTTTAAGACTCTGAAGGAAACRATTGCCCATGCTGTTCGTGAGACATTTTACAAGCCTTTCTAACTTAAGACAGAGTTAAAAGACAAGACAGATCTTCAAGCACCAACTGAGATCTTAAAAATGAAGTTTTGCATTTGTTGCAGAGAAAGAACTATTAGACACAGCAGATAATAACCAGAAAGAGCAGCTGAATTATGCACCAGGCTCTCTCARTGATGCCACTGATAAAGCAGTTGCATTACACTCAACTTTAATAGCACACTCACTCAAACTGGCTTAAAAAGATCTTTTTATTTTGCAAATCAGATGAAAAGTCGGTATCATTGAGTTCACAGCTTGATAATTTTCCGGTGCTATTTTAGGTGAAAGCGTAATTATTTATCACTTTCTCGTTTTGCAAGGCTCACTCATGTGCAACAGCTTTCTGTAGGGCAGCAGTTGAGTTTTCTGTACTCARTGAAAATACTAAAAGTGGGAAAAGCAGGTCTGCCCTTGGAGCTGCCCTCTTTTGAGAGCATGCTGAAAGTGTTTAATCTGTGATTTACATTGTATTAGTGGGCTTTTTCCACAGAACTGATTTTACCCCTACTTTGGAAGGGTTTAGGTRCCTGGGTTTCCTCTGCCTAAATTTTGTGTTTGATAGGTGGTAAACTATAGCAAGAGAGAACAAATAGATTCGCACTGTCAGCCTTGAGGCAAACTTAGGTAAATATAGTTAAAGCCAAAAGCATTGGTATTTTTTTTTGTTTAAGCACTGAGGCATGAAAATTTCAKCTGTCTCATTCTCCATCCCTGGAATTTTTGAAGGCCAGGTTGGATGGAACAGCCTAGTCTGGTGGAAGGTGCCCCTGGAATGGGAATGGGGTGGTTTTTAACATCATTCCCAAGCCAAATTATTTTCTGATTGTGAAAGTGTCTGCTGAAGAGCTCATAATCAGGGAAATGGTAAAACATGGCATCAGTGTTTGATCCTCAGAGATTCTGGGGAGAGAAAAAAACACCTGATAATCACCTCTTTAAAAGTTCCTGTCACAATTGTGTCRGTGTGGAAATAGGCTGGATGGGCTGGGGTGGTTAACAATACTCCTGTGGCATCTGATTAGGAATCTTGCATCAGCAGTCAAGGCAGGAAAGCCAAAATGATGATTATTCAGTCATCCTTACGATCGTCTTTTTATACACATGAATTATTTACATAGTCCAGGGTGCTTACAAGCTTGTTAATTAAAACCTGCCTTTTTCCCGTCAGTTACACCCCTAAGATTTCTTCAGAGCGTGTCACCCTTCTAATGACTTYTATTTCATGTTCACTACACCATGTTTTGTTCGAGATTACCTTCCGTTGTTTAAATGGAAAATCCCTCCGTGTGGAATACTCTTGGGAAAGGATTCCTTCACACTCAGAGTTTGTTTTAAGGGGGAGAGAGATGGGTGACGGCTCTGTTTTGAATATTGATGCCCAGAATCCCCAGGAATGCTCAAAACATTTTTTTTCAGATGCTCTGTTATCTGTCTACTCTTCCATTTGCAGTGTGACGTGCTCATTTCTTCCTTTCTTTATCTCTCCCACCCGTTCTTGCTCTGAGGTCCTTCCTTCCACCATAGGGTACTACAGATCCTGAACTCACAGAGCCTCTAAACCACAGGAAAAAAAAAAAAGKCTGCAAGGCTCTATTGTGATACAAATGATCAGCAACATAAATTGCTCATCACTCACTGTTCATCTGCACTGAAGAGCACCAAAAATAAGGCACTTATTTATAAATAGCTCAGCCTGCTGGATTCCAGAGAAACACACGGTTTCGTTATCTTCCCACCATTTTGACAGTGCATATAAATATGTAAGTGTGGTTATGTGGAAGTGAGCTGTGCCACGATGTCCCCCCGGGGTGTTCACAACCCCTACGGGTTCACAAGTGGCAAATTTAGAGCCGTGGTGGGATGCAGCCGGTGCCACATGATCGGCAGAAGGAAGGGGCTCTGTTTGGCAGARGATGGGGGCTTGCTGCCCTTGAATTCCTCCCCTGAAGTGTACTTCAAGAGGAAAACGAAGCGAGAATTCACAGTGAACAATACATCTGATAATAAAAGACTTTTTTTTTGTCTTCCTGCCTGAAAAACACCTGAAATTTCTGGAACAAGCCAGAAAAAAAAGGAGTGGCAGCATCCCAGAGCCTTCCAAAACATCTGTAACATGTTCCTTTTACTTCCTTTTACTTCACTAGCTTTGAGTAAGGACCACTTTGACATACAGTTTCGGTTGTTTAACTAAGCCCATGGGGTTTTTTGTTTTCCCAGTCCACTGAACACAGAAATTGGAGMTACACATGGAATCTGGAACTTGCAAGTACTGCAAGTGTTTGGTTTTGCTGTGCATTTCCTATGAGCATTTGTCCTGGTGTAATCTGATTACTGAAATGTTCATGAGGAAGGGAGAATGTGCGTGTTGAGGAGAACAAGAACAGCTGAAGTGAATCATTTTGGTTGTCTGAGTGCCTGCATGCTGTTTCTGATGCAATTGGCATCATTAAAAAAAAAAAAAAAGGAAAAGTATTCAGGCTTCATTTAAGTGTGGCATTGCTTAACTTTGAATGAGGAATTTGTCCATCAGGATCGGTGGATTTGTTGCTGTGATACTAAAAATATATTCATAAGTAAACTTCAGACTTCTGTCAACTCTAACCTTTAATTTTACCTGAATTTGGTTTATTTTCACCAGAGAGTTCCTGCTTCGCTTAAAAACCTATAGAAAACCATTTACTTACTATGATCAAGAATAATTCAGACAATTCATCTTTTTGTGGATCCATATTATGCCAGCACTATGAGAGCAAATGCGTGTCTTCTGAGAGTCGTACAAAATTACTACGATTTTATTGGAGAATAATAAGCAGCAAAATGGCTTATTATTGTCAGTAAGAAGGGGAGAAATGATTCTGCAGTCTGACCACTGAACAGAGGACTCAGATGGGAAATTCAGTYCTCTTCAATGCAGTTAAAACCGCAGGAAAATACACTGGGCCGAGTAGTGGAATAGCTGCTGGTGTGCCAGTCCAGGCRTGAAGAAGTCCAGCTGTATTTCTCTGCTCTGTCAGAAGTCTCCTCTGGAGGATTACAAGTTGCCAGGGGATGTCAGAATTATCCATGACACATTGTCTGTCTGTCAACAACCATCACCTGACATGACAGCGATGTGGTTGTGACCGAAAATGTTGTGTGGTGCTGTGGCATCCACGCTTCTCRTGAGTTTTGTTTATCACCCCTTTGCCTGGGACCCCTGCCCTGGTTTTACAGTCAATCTGTGCTCAAGTGTGCATAAAATCCTCRGTCACCTGAAGGCTGCTTCTCTTCCTGAAAAGACAAGCAAACCTTTAACAGCAGATCCTGGCTTCTGTGAGCCTCCCTCTGTTGCTTTTATTCTCAYTGCTGGCTCTCAGTWTCACTCCAGTSTGCCAGGTACCTCAMRGAGCACTTCTGGGKTATCAAAGCTTTATTGCAACAAAAYTCAATTCAGCCTACAGTTTATCACCATCTTTAGTTCCACCCCAGGTCACTGGAATGTGTGGAAGTGCAAWTCTGCACATTTCTGCAATAGCTGTRGTGCATTCCCCATCCCTGGAAGTGCTCAGRGCCAGGTTGGATGGGGTTTGTAGCRGRCTAATCTGGTGTAAGGTGTCCCTGCCCACAGTAGGGGATGGAACCAGATGGTCCTTAAGGKCCCTCCCAACCCCAAACCATTCTGGGATTCTCTGTCTTTTGGAAAACTGACCAGGACTTGTGCCAACACCACGCAAACTGAAACGCGGAAAGAAGAAAAATCCCGATATTCCCATGCCGTCAGGGAATATCCGCTTTTTTGGTGACTATTTTYGTTGGAGGATCTCTCTCCCTGAAGCAGTACCGTTTTCCTGCAGAGAGAGACAGCAGTCTGTGTGTTCTTGCCAAACTCTTGGGAGCGGTGATCTGTCATCCCTTCCTCTCAGGTTGTCTGGGGGAATTAGATACTCCTCTGCAACACTCCCCCTTGTTGGGGAGCGTCAAAACGGTGCCAGGAATAGCCCAGGCGAGTTCCTCGTCCCCAGGCTTTGGTTCAGCAGACTCTGCAGAGTCATCCTGGATTATTTGCAAGGGGATGGAGAGGCGCACGAGCATCTCGCGGAGATGAGTGAGACGCGACGCTCCCGTGTTGTGTCGAGAGGCGTTTTCCCGTGTTAAACTCCCGGGGCGCGCCTCATTTTTTCTGGTTCTTACCCTCTCCTTCAGGAGGATACAATCACCCACTCAAGGAGCAGAAATAGTGCATGACTAACTATGTCACGGAACAAATGATTAACACTAAGTAGTTTGTGCGAGCTGTTTGCAAACAATCCACGTGCCGACAATTACGCCGGAGCGATTTTGTGAATACCTAACTCGGTGTGTTTTGCATAACTCGAGACCGGCTCCCAGATCATTAAATTCATAACTTCTTGTCTTGTTTGCTAAATTCATGAATGTCATTATTTCTTCTAGCCCATGGAGCTGGCGGGGTGCTAGACTTGACTGTGTTAATTAGGTCTTGGACTGGTGAAGCTGTCAGAGGGATGGGGGCTCTGATGGCTGAGGAGCTGTTTAGGAGGAGTCATATCTGCTGTGTTTTTAGGGTCTGCACGTCTCTTGTAAGTTAATTTTAAAGTTTTTTAAGTGCAGAGGAGGGCAGGCTGTGCAGGCAGATCCATTAATGCTTTCAGATTTGCAGTGATACAAATAAAGATGCTGTTCCCCCCAGCCACACCCGGAGACCCCCAGACCAGACAAGAGTTTATGGATTCATTTGGTTCTGAATGTTTGGGAACCTTCTGACTCACAGGAATGTGCAGCCYAAGCAGGTCCTAAAGCTCAAAGCTCTTAATGAAGGAACTAAAAGCCCAGTGTACTTGGATAATGATGCTCTACAACGAGTGTAGTGGTTTTTCAGCCACAGAGTTTTGCAATTCCAGTGTCAAAACCTAGATTTTGCAGGCTTTTCCTGTAATTTCCATGCTGCAAAGCATTCTTCCCATCAGTAATATCCAGGCTATTAAATTTGTTCTCATAAACAAGGCCCAGCTCCTTTTAACCTTGCACAACAGTTTTTTTTTTTTTTTTCCATTTCCCCCTCATGCAGTGTAAGCTATCAGTGCACATAAGTTTTTCCATCCCAAATAGATAGGATGAAGAGCTTTCTTTGCAAAGAAGTTAAATTGGTCTTCAATTCTGTCTCAACAGTTTTTCCACCTGCTTCTCACTAATTTTTTTTTTCTACAAATGTATTGAACTTCCCCCCTCCCATGGAAGTTCTTGCCTGGCAAGAGCAGTATTCTCTCTGAGTTATTTATGGACAGACATTTATGCTTAAAGCCTGAGTTACCACTGCTCCACTGGATCAAAACATGATTCAAAGGAGGGATTCATATTCATAATTCATGTTTCACTGTGCAAGTTTTGTGCAATTGCTTCATTRTTGGTGTAAATGACCACGATGGGTGCAGAGTTAAACGAAACCGGTGCAAGTTTTTGTGTGTAGCAGGGAGGTGAAGGTGTTGTGCGTTTTCTGTCAGGCATTTAGCTGAGCCCAGAAGATTGAGTCACAAGCAGGAGCTGTAAATGTTCCTTTGATGATCCTGCACTTTATAAATCACAGAATAAGGTAGGRATGGATGGTGATTTTTGACATGTTCTCCCAAACCTCTCCATAATACTGGCTGTAAACTGCTTTCTGCCCTCTGAGGTACCTGCTGCAGCAAGGCCTCTTTTCATCACTGTAWCCAGGACAATTTTGGAATACAGTAGACCATCAGTAACTTGCTTATCCCCTTAAAACTAATGAGGAAATCACAGTACCCAAATGCTGACAGAATGGGGTCCTGATGAGGTGATTTCCAGGGGGACACACTTGGAAGGACACACCAATGCACCAGAACAGTGTAATGGTGCAAATACCCTAGCTATTTAACACAGAAAATAAATGCCAGTTACTTCCCATATTTTTAACATATTGAGGCAGTTGTGTCTAGCACAGGAAAGATGTGGATATTCGAGCCTTAGATCGTGCTTCTGGCAAAACCCTGTTTATTCTCCAAGATGTATCATTTAACCTATTGTTTTTTGTTTTGTTTTTTTTTCTGTTTTTCCCCTCTGCTCCCTGCCTGTGTGAAAGGATTGCTCAGCTTCTCTATTCAACAGATGCCCCTTCTTCCTCCTCCACCTCCTTCTCCTCCTCCTCCTCTCCCCATGTGTGCCTGGTAACGGGATCTGTGCAGTCACACACTTTTGTGGGTCGTTGCTATAACGCTTTATTGGAAACTCAAAAAACGCTTCTGCCTTTGGGGGCGGGGGGTGGGCGCCTCCCAGTTGCAGGATCCTACCTGATTTTGTGGTTTGCACGCTCACAAAAAAGCAATTTCTGCCAAACTTCTGCACGGTGTGCTCATCTTTCCGGTTTTTGGTTTGTTGATGACAATTCTTTGAGTGGGGCATTGAAAGTAGGGAGTGGTTGAAACATTTGCTGCAGGTGGGAGCCACCAGGTTTTGGAGCATTTTCAAAAGTTCAGATTCCTGCCTGGCGTTAAAAGGTGGTAAAAATGCAGCTGAGGACCTGACAAATATCACAACTCTGAGTTTATTTTGGGTTTGCCCCATGCTGAGGAAGGTGGCATCGCTGCCTGAGTAGTGAAAGGTACCCAGTGAGCTGAGGTACCCTCTGGTCATCATTCTGGCCTTCAGCTGGACATTTGAAGTCCACTCAGGACAGCACATCCCAGTGGCCAGTCCCCTCRGTCATCTCCCTGCATCCCATCACATGCAGACTGTGTTTGTTTTTAAAACAGATGTTTGAATTTATTTCTCCCCTTGCTTGTCCCATGCCCCGAGAGCCAATTTAACTTTTCTTTCTAATTTCCAATGTTTCTAATTAAATSCTCGGTGTATTAAATAAGAAACCTCAAGTGAAGTTGTTTAAATTCTGATTCTGATTTCAAGCCAAGCCACGTACACCCAAGAATTCACCTTAGAGCCGTGTTTTTAATGCCTAGCCTCAGAAAGATGAACTACTAACTTAATCTACCCTGGCCTCATTTAATAGAGTTAAGAGATCAGGCTTTGCAAGCTTAATTCTCAGCTTTCTTTCATACAAAAAAAAAAAATCAATATAGAACAAAATGCCCTTGTAGCTAAAATTAATCCTGTGAAACATGCCTGGAGCAAGGCCCAGCAGAAGAGGATGCGATGATGAGCTGGTTCTGGCTTTCTGAGGAATGGGACATGGGTCAGCATTTAATTTCCCCTGCTGCATATTGCCACAAACAGCCATCATTTCAGGGTGCTCCGTGCTTGGGTATTTCTGTGACATCTGCAGAGAAAAGGAAACTTCTCAGGTGAATATAATCTAATTGAATTAAATGCCAGGTGCTAACACCAGGTACATCTCAGAAAGGGCAGCAGCTGCTTTTGTGGGATGGGACTGGATCCTTTTACCAACACAGAATGAATCAATCTTCTCCATACTCTTTTATCCTGCTTTTCCTTCCAGAATTAATTTCTCTTCACACAGTCACCGTTTGGCTCATGCCAAAAAAGTCATACAAAAAGAGTACTCACAGCCTGTCGTGCCACTGAAAAATCAGCATTTTCCAGCAATATGCTGCAGTGTGTCCATCTCACTGATGAGAAGATGGAAGCTGCTGTAGCAGGGCAAAGATGGGAGGGCTTTGTGCTGAGAAACCTGGCAGGGGTGACATGGCAATGTGCATCATAATGACAGCCCTGGCTGCCAAATTCTCTGTCAGCTCTTGCGCTGTGTTAGCAKTGCTCCTCAGGAGCAAATATTGCACTCAGTTAATGTGAGCTTTAGAAGCCCTTTCCATGTGCAAAGCCAGGAATTCTTTGTTGGCCTAATTGAGGTCCTGGTGGTGTCAGCAGAGCAATATTGTCGGTCCCAGCGATGCAGGGGAATTACACAATTGCTACGACTCGTTCTCAGTAACAGCACAGTTCAAAATGTCATTTTTGGAGTTCCTCTATCTCTGGAATCATCCTCTGGATTCACAAAGCTATTTTAGAAAGACAGAGCACGTGTATCTGTGGTTTTTTGGGGCGTTGGGGGTTGTGACTGGCAAGTCATCTGTGTTCCGGGGTTTCTAAAGGCAGGAGCATTTTGCTGATGGTGAGAGTTTCTCCCACTTTTGGTCTCTTCTGAGTGTTTTTTTTATGCTGTCTGTGTGCCTGCTATGTTTACTTACCCATTCCTCATTTGTTTGCAGTTCTACCCYATGTCCCCATTTTTAGTAATGTGGTACATTTTACGTTACCTTGTGCTACCACTTTGGGGGATCCTTGATAAAACCCTGTTTGGCTTTTTTAAATCAGCCTTCAAACTCTTATTTCTTGATAATCCCAACATTTTATTCCTGCAGCCTGATCACAGCTGTATCTTTGATCTGGGGTTGTCAGTATTCACTCTGAAAGACTAATGAGGGTTCTTCCATTAGCAGGAATACACAAATGGTGCACTGGTAGCTGCTTAAATGGTTTTTTCCTCAAAGTTAAACCAGCACCACTRGTGTGTTATTACCACAATTCCTTTGCCAACAGAGCCTTGCGCTGTAACACCTCAAATGTGAGGAGCAAGGAGACAAATCTCAGGTCTATTTGTATTGGCGACCCCGTGCCCTTTTTTAAACTATAAAGGTGAACTTTAGGGAAGGAAAAACTATTCTCTCTGTTGGATCTGTATGAAATATTCTTTAYCAAACTTCAAATGTTGAATTTTATTTCTTCTTCTTCTGCTGGAGCAAAGAACACCTTGAGGTTTTTTAAGTAATATTACTTTAGGATAATTTATAAGTGGCTATTCAGATAAATAATGGGCCCTACTTTCCAAGAGCAGCTGAAAGTTCGTATTTTACATTGCCTCTTTGACCTTGTGAAGAGCTCAGCATATTCAGAATAGTTTGGAGTATTTCTGTGTAGCATTAGGGATGCTAAGCGACCTCAAGTCATGTCTGTCTGGTCTAATAAAAGAAATAATTTTCAAGACAAACTAAGTTAAGACTTAATTTAAGCTAACTCCTGTGGTATAGTGATTTTTAAAATCAACAGTAGTGCATTTTTAGGGCTTGCATGTAAGCATTGCCTGGATGGATGCCAGGCTTTTTTTGCTTCAGGAGTCAGGAAAGCTCTGGCTATCCTAAGATGGCTTTTCTCTTTCAGAAACTTTTGAACCATCTGCAAAAAAAAACAGTATTTAGTGCAGGGACCCACCCTGTTCCAAATTATGGTCTTGGTCAAAGAAGGGTGTGTACGGACACCAATGGACAAGGCATGRAAAGAGGAATTCATGGCATCACGTTGATTGGTTTTTGGTCCAAAGCGGGGATTTTCTTCACCAGAATAGCAGAAGTGCTGAGGGCAGAGGAGGTTTTTTTGCTGGGCAGGGACTGGGWTGTGCTGCAGTGGGAGCACCTCAGCAGCTGATCAGGAACGGGGGCAGACATCCCACAGTCTGTCAGCTGCCAGCACAAACTCCTTCTGGAATTATTGCCATTTCAGCACAGGCAGAAGACATTTTTTTAAAAAAAAAAAACCTAAAAACCAACATTTTGTAGTGCCTTTTCTCATTGCACAAAATAAGGAAGCAATAGGCGTGCCCATAGATTTTAAAGAGCTGGGTTTTAGACTTAAATTTTCAGATTTCAACCATGGAAAAATAAAGAGTCTTCCCAGCTTTTGAATCTGTGGCATGAGCTTGCTCACAGCTGCTGTTGAGCTCTGTTTGTAGAGCTGTGAGTCCCCACAGTGGCACTGCAAGCCAGGAGGGTTTTTTCCTTCAGTGAAACTTTCTCTGATGTAATTACATAGCCCATTCTCTGTTTAGTTTTTCTTTTCATAAACGTATGTTTATATATAAGCATTGCATTTGCGCCCAGCAGTCAGAGGGGAATAATATTTCCTGTGTGTTGTTTACTTTTAGGCAGTTAGCAAAAAAAAAGAAAAGGAAAAAAAAAAAAAAAGCAACGTTCACATCTATGCTTTTAATTCTGCTAATGAAGCTGTTATAATGTCAAATAAAATGTCACCGTGGCCATGCCTAATTAGCATTACAAATTCGGTTGAAGAGATAAATGACCAGATCCTTCAGGGTGCAAGTCAGCCCAGCTCCGGGCGCCTGCGCTCGGGAGATTTACAAAGGATGGGTCTGCAGACTGGGGAAATGGAGGCTGGAAAATGCTGCATTAATGGAATTCAAATTGKTAAACTAACCTGCTCTCTCAGGTGTCTCAAGGAGTGGGGAAAAAAAAAAAAACCTGTGAAAACTGCTCTGTTTTGGGATGCAAAAAACCAAATCAGTTGTTTGCAGTCTCTGCTGATGGACGGGGGAAGAGGCACATCCAACCATGTAAAGCTTAATATTCCATGAACAGTTTGGTCCAGAGCCCACTGAAAGTCAGTGGAAAGACTGTCAGCATCTGATCCAAAGGCAATTAGTCAGAAATTAAGGATTCGAGGCTTGTTCTTTGCCGAGTAAACACTGTAGTCAGGTGGTCACGGCTGGTTTATAAAACAGGAGCTGGTGACGTCCAGTTAAAAATTGAGCACTCGTGGAAGGAGAAGCACAGAGGATGTTTCATGTGTAAATGCGAGCACATGTCTAAAAATAGATAATAATTGGCATTATTCAAATAAGCTTTAATTGTCTGTTTGCGTAATTTTGAAGAAAAATTGAGGCAAGTCATGCCATCTTTAACAGAAGCCTGAAGTCGAAGTTAAACAAATTAAAACTGAATGTCTGTATGGGCTTTAATTTTTTTTTAACTGGAACAGTCAAGCTCCACCAATTTCCAAGATGGAGTTTGCCTCAGAACTTTAATAAGGGTGGAGCACAGTTCAATACACAGATGAAATCTCATAAATCTCTTTTCCATGATAACTGCAAAGTTATGCACATCTAAACTATAATTTCAGTTGTCAGAAACCATCGCTACCAAATTACACTGTCTCAGCAATTACTGCTGAGTGATTTAATAAACAATTTGTACAAGTTCCTCATTAAAAAGCGGTAATTGTTGACTTTAAAGGAAGACAGATCACTTAAAAAAAATACATAAAAGCATTAAGAACACTGTAGTATCAAAGGCTGTATATTGAAATGTGGCTTCTGTGTATTTTTTTGCCAACTGCAGCCTACATAGGAATTGCAAATAAACCTTTCAATATACAATTAAGAAGGCATTAAATCCAAAAATCTCCAAGCAAGCATTCCTCTCCCTTGGTCCCAGTACAAAGGAAACATTGATTACTTTTCCTCCCCAGCACCTACAGGGGTGTTTTCATGGTGTGCAGGGAATTAGCTGAAACCTAAGCAGAAATAATGCCTGGTGAATKAATTTTATATCTGCTATTGTATCAGAAAAAAACCCGGGGCAGATAATTTTGTAAAAAAAGGTTTCTGCTTTTACTTTATCTTGGACAGAGAGAACAAGAAGACAAATCCTTTTTACTCCCAACTATCTGCAGTGAGAGAAAAACTAGAGTTAATTTACCTAATTATCTCATAACCTCAGAAAAAAATAAGGTTTGTTGTGATTCAGTTTGCAGGGACTTGTTTATTCAAAGCAGCTTCCCAAGCTTGCCATGCACAGTGCTTCATTTCCCTCCTGTATTTTAATTAATAGGAGATGTTTTCCAGCAGAGAACTCAAGAGATTCTGCACAGGTTAGCTCCTTGTTCACTGAGTAACTTGTCCTTTATCAAAGAGTCATCCCTCTTGTGTCTTGCTGGCAGTACATGATGTGCATCGATCGTGGACAGCGATCCGTTTAATTAGCTTGTTCATGTGTCTGGGTTTAATAAAAAAGGGCAAATAAAAAAAAAGGGCCACAGGTACCAAACGCAAGAGATAAGGAACTGAAAACATCTTCAATTACAGCATTCTTTTCATCAAGCCCCTGAATTTAAACTATCTGGAAAACAGATGATGAGTTCATGTAACTGGAAATCAACACAATGGGAGCTTGCTGCTTATAAACAGTGCATAGCTCTTCAGTTGTTTGGTTTTTTTTGTCATTTCAACCCTGACATCTGTGTTGGAGAGCCCAGGGTTTTATTTAGTGAAACTAGTGTAAATTGACCAGTTATCTTATTATTGCAAATTCAGAGTGATGTTTCTCCATGCAAACTGGAGCCTGTTTTTAACACTGAAGTGCTTTTAGAGCCAAAATGACATTTTATRTTTGAAAACATTTGGTCCCTCACATGAAGCACATTTGCTACTGAGTGATGTAAGAGAAAGGTGAACAGTGTTTAGGAACATAATGGATAGAGAGATAAAATCCAGGTGCCTGACAGGCTAAGATACAAGATAAGATAAAATTTGAGTGGACCTGAATAYAGACAAATGCTGACATAAAGTCACGACAAAGATCTGACAGAGCAAAAGATGCGCTGGAGCAGGAATCACATTTTTTGTACAGTCTCATGCCTGGAAATGAACCCCAGTGTAAAGTGATACAATGTCTTTAGGAAACCTACCCTGAACACTGTCAAATTCTCAACTAAAAGCAAAAGTTGTAGTAGTATGTGGTATGCTAACTGAAAGCCTGGTAGAAACATTTAGGTAGGGCAGAGAATTATTTCATGGCACAGTGCCAGAAATTGCATGGATTTTCAAACTTCTCAAATTCTTATTAAAACTATAAAAAAAAATTAACTTTATTTCTGGGACCAGGGAAGGTTGAGGAATGAGAGTAAGGGAAAAGAGTGGTTCAAATAAAAACAAATACTCATCTTCAGAGAACAGAGGAATTAACCTCAAAGCCTTCCTCCTTTAGCAGAAAAGATAAAGTCAAGGGCAATGATGTTGGGAAACATAATGGGTTAAGTGCAGTAACMTCAATGACATGGAAAAAATAGATATGGAAAAAATATTTATCAAGTATTTTCCAGCTCAGAAATCACAGCCTGCATATCTCAGCCTGTTGTGCATTCGGTAACTTGTCCTGTGTTGTTGGCAGAATACGATGTGCCCTGATTGTAGACTGTGATCCATTTCATTAGTTACTCATATGTCTGTGAAAAATCCCCCAACTACAGGAAAAAAAAAGAAAAAATAAGCTGTAATAAAAAGAACTGAGGGGTTTTCTTCATGTTTTCTTATTGTTTACTAAAGAACTTTTCAGCATCCACTTGTGGATGGGGTCTGAACTCAAGCAGTAAGGAAAAACCTTCTCATCTGTTATGTGAGCAGGGAAATCTTTGCTTGAGGATGCTTAGAAATCCAAAAGGACAAATGGGCAGAAAGAAAAACTGCCCAGATACTCAGATAATCTCAGAGGCAGCCTCATTAATGACTGCTGCAGTTGAGTCAAACTAGCAGAGGAAGCCCATGAATCACAGCCCTTTTAAGCTGCATGGCTATAAATTTTCCTGTTTCTCACACAGTTCTGTTGATTGGCACATGGTTACTTGGAGCTAAAGGAGTGCATAAAAATTAATCAGACTCATTAGCTTGTGCCCAGCGTTTTTCTGATCATTGTCTTTCATATTTTTAACCACAGAACCCCCTTCACCTGCAAATGAGTTTAGAAAACTCGCTGAGCTCCGATGCCGACGTCACTTTCTCCATCCTCGCCATGAACAACTGGTACAACTTCAGCCTGATGCTGTGCCAGGAGGAGTGGAACATCACGGATTTCCTCTTCCTCACGCAGCAGAGCTCCAAGTTCCACCTGGGATCCATCATCAACATCACAGCAAACCTCACCTCCACCAGCGACCTTCTGAGCCACCTGAGGTTTTACCTGGAGAGCATCAAAGACACGACGTCCACCATGGTGATGTTCGGCTGCGACATGGAGAGGACGCGGAGGATTTTCGAGATAACCACGCGGTTCGGGGTGATGCCTCCCGAGCTGCACTGGATTATTGGGGATTCACAGAACGTGGAGGAGCTGAGGACAGAAGGTTTGCCCCTCGGTCTCATCGCCCACGGCAARACCACGCAGCCGGTCTTCGAGCATTACGTGCAGGATGCCATGGAGTTGGTAGCCAGGGCTGTAGCAGCGGCCACCATGATCCAGCCTGAGCTAGCTCTCATTCCGAGCACCATGAACTGCATGGACACAGATGAAAGGAATATCACTTCAGGGCAGTATTTGTCAAAGTAAGTTTTCCCTTTCTTTCTTTTTTTTCCTTTTTTTTTTTTTTTTTTTTTTTTTTTTTTTTTTTTTTTTTTTTTTTTATTTGTTTTTTTTATTCTTCTCCTTAAGTAATATTTGTTGTATGCAAGAAAAATAATTTTTAACGTATGAGTGGAAAACTTGTATGTTCTTTTTTGAAAATAAGCAATAATGTTTTGTCTAAGTATGCGAATTCATCAATTTATTTACATCCAGCAACTGTTGCATATTTTCCCCTCGTTACAACTGGTTTTTAAGTTAAAGATTTTGGGCAGAGTTGGGATAAAAGTTCTTGAGGCTTTTTGGTTTTGGTTTCTTTTGAAAAACRTAATTTTTTCTTCTCAAAACACAACCAAGACCCCAAAAGTTCCTTAGTCCACTCATCCATTCGGTGTCAAAACCTCCCTTTTTCCAAAAAGTCTTGGGAAAGAAACACTGGACTGACTCGCAGTACCCCCAACGACTTGTGATGTTAATTTTGCCTCATTATTCTGGATATTCTGACTGGATCATACCTGAAAAGTAAAACTCAGCAGGAGTCTTCTGAAAGTAACAAGAGGAGAGCAGTTTTATGAACAGGCTTTTAGAGGTTTGAGGAAGGGATAAAGGAAAATGAAAGCAAAAAGAAAACAAATGTATTTATGGGAAACAAATTAATACAAATGTATTAATGGAAAACAAATGTATTAATGGCAAACAATTCATCATGGATGTGGGTGTGTGATCTTCAGCCCCCTGAGGATTACAGTGCCATAATTCACTGTCCATTCCTCTTACAGTGAGATTGATTCCCTCCTCTGCTCTTGCCTGCTCACGGGAGAGTCCTTGTTGGTGGAACAAGGCATTAAAATTTCAAAGCCTCATCTTGCCTTATAGCTTTAATTAGTCTTAGAGCTTTAACTCTGCTTCTTGGGGTAATTCCACCAGCCTGCTTCTTCATAGGTCCGTAAAATCACAGAATGGTTTGGGTTGGRGGGGACCTTAATTCTGGCAGTCTGAAGCCATTCACTCTCATCCTGTCAATAAAAAGTYCCTCTCCATCTCTGTTTGGAGTCCCTTTAGGTACTGAGAAGCTACTATAAGGTATTCCAGAGCCTTTTCTTTTTCCCTTGCCAATTCTAGTCCCCTCCCCAAAAAGAGATGTGTAATGACCAAACTATCAAGCTTGAGAGAAAATAAAATAATTTCGTTCACTCATTCTTAAATAGATTACAAAGATCTATTTGCTGCTGGAGGGTGTAGTACTGCTAAAGATCCAATGAGCAGTTCTTGTAGCAAAGCACACGAGAAACAAACAAAGCTGAAATGATCAAATGACACATTTTGGACCCATTGTTCAGACTGGAGAGACTTTGATAAAGCTTTCATGCAGTTATCACGGACTGTCAGCGTGAATGTCAGCTCCCATATATTGACACAGCATCAAGAAAACTCATTCAGCTGTCACACTCRAAGATCTGGCCCTTCACCTTCTGAAATTTGTGCAGACTGTCTTTTCCACACACTGGATCTGTCAGCAGCCCTTCCGAAAAAGCGCCGCTCGGATACTGCCAGCGTCTCTGTGCAATACTTGTAATTCCCAAAGATTCACTTCAGAGATTTTCTAGCTTAAGGAGCCTAGTCAGAGCCTCTTATCTGYTTCCTGAAGTTATCAAGTAAAGGAGTTTTCAGTTGAAGTCCCTGGCATGAGTTCCACTGGTGCTGCTCGCGGCGCATGCAAATGCTCGGCAGCCGCAGCTGCTTGCGTGCGAAGCAAAATGTTGCTAAATCGTTTATTTTGATTCATGTTCTGTCACTGGGAGAAACACAGAACACGCAGATCAGCAGCCAAGGTGAGCCACCAGCTCGATGAGGKGCACATTGGAATGAAACTGAATCTCYCAGRGTCACAGGACAGGTRCAGAGGGCTCGTTCTGCCCTCCTGRCTGTGCTGATTTCRGGGWTCGSTGGGCAGCGATTYCACYGCTCTCATTCCACCTCCAAAAAATTAATCTAACACATTATTCCTTCAATTACTCCCAAAGTTCCTGCTCTGCAGCATTCTCATGCCCAGGTCATGCCATATTATCAACATGGGGATTAATTCATAAAAACTTYGCTGATTCTACGTGAGGACTTGTCTGACTCAGTTTTGGCAATTTTATGAGTTGCTCRCAGTCTTTTGTGCAAAACTCCTAAAAAAAAAATTGTGAGTTGCTAACAGTCTTTTGTGCACAACTCCTAAAACAAAAATGTTCATGCAGGCCCATCTACACACATGGAATGGTTTTAATGTTACTGCCACAGCGATGGCTTCAGCCTCTACGCCCAGCAAGGCTTGTAAAGAAGTTGCACATTTTTTTTACAGAGACTGAGGGAGATAAAAGTAAGAGAGAGATAAAACCCAAACAAGTTTTATGGGCACATAAACCTGCCTTTAGCACTGAAGATTGCCTGCTCCCATAAACTTTGTCTTGATGGTGTTTACATACACAAACAGGGGAGTTACACCATCAGATAGGAGTCTTGGGTTAGGAGGAAAGGAGGGGACAAACAGTGGCAGGATTTAAAAAGGAAAGGATTTAAAAAATGGAAACCACATTCATAGCTTACATGCATTTATATTTATAAACAGCTATCTGCCTTTTCAGGTGTGGTCTCCAGAGCCAGGCTAACACATGTACAGATTTTCTGCAATTATTGCCTGTATCACCTTTCTCAAAAATCAATTTATTCAAAAGAGATCTTTATAAGAAGAATTATGAGGYTGCCTCAGAGAAGGCTGTTACACACAGGACAACACTCAAAATTAAAGCACTTACTTTCCTAAATTTACCTCTGCAAAGGGCAAAAATTGGTATGACCTTGAGACTTGATCAGTCCAACTGCTGGAACCCCATCAAAAATCATCAAGATTCATCTAAACAAAAGGTAGAGACTGGACAGAAGTGTGCATGTGCACACACTTGCAATTGATTTACCCTTTTCAAATCAGTTAAAGGTTATTTTTTATCCCCTGTAACTATTGATAAACAGTTAACACTGCTTAAAAGTTTATGTCTYCCCTATTGAGGCTGGAGTGACAGCCTTTATACTTCTTCCAACAGTTACTTCCACCTAATTCTTGGGGCTAATGTGGAGTGCTGTGTTCTGCTTCGACAGCTGAATGGTCTGTCTTCTGAATGCCTCTTACTGAAAAAAATAAAAAAAAAAAAAAAAAAAAAAAAAAAAAAAAGAAGCATCCATGACTTGCCTTGCACTGCATTAGTAGCAATTTCAGTCGGTTGTTTTTAGTGGAGGCTTGTGCAGATGGTTCAGCTGGCCCTGGTGAAAAACAAACCAGAAAGGATTTGCTGCTCCAAACACTCAATTCCTGCTGAGTTCCCTGCTCCTTTATCCATCTCGTTTTAGCCTTTTTGGTGATGGCTTGCCAGAAGCTGAATTCAACACCCAGGGAGGAAAACCACTAGGAAACACCGCCTTCCCATAYGAAGGGAATGCACAACTTTATTGTCAATATCTGGAACAGTAAAATCCCGGAATTCTCAAAGCAAAATGTGCAAAACTGGCACGCTTCACGAGATCTACTTCAATGGCAGCGCTGCACTTCTAAGAGCATTACTTTCTGCMCTTTTTTAAAAAAAAACCTGCTTTTTTGGGGTGTTTATTTTTGTAAGAATTAAAACCGACTGTCCTAGAGCAACCATCTTTCAGTTTCTTGTCTTACTTTATTTTGAAGTGTCTAACAGTGATTTACCAATGCCGAATTTGCATTTTTGAATCCAGATTGGTTCACTTGAGAGTGCTTGAAAGCTGTTGACAGCACTTCAGTAGCCCCTCTTATGTAAGCTAGATCTTACTGAGATTGTAGCATTTTTCTTGGAAGGACATTTCATACATAATTTCCACCCTTCCATTTTCATATGTATTTTTATCTAGGAAAGTGACAGCAGATCTGGTGAGTTCAGCTTACAGCTAACCTGTCTTTCATCAATTTATGAGGGAAAGGTAGCTGAAAAAAATAACTGTTCTCGTACTCATTTTTTCTAGTAAGTAAGGAAAAAGGAAAAAAAAGTCTTTCCTGAGGAGTTTTCATTTGCATTTTATGTAGGGGGGAATTTCCACTAAATTTATTTGTAAATTGTGTGGCTGGTTCGTTGTGCCACAGGATCTGTGTGCTGTTGATGGTCCAGGTGTTCAGATATCAGGTATTCAGGTATCCCCTCCTACCCTCTCCAGCATAAAATCATGATTTATTTTTCTGGTAACCCCTTCTTTCTCCTTTCAACAGGTTTTTAGCCAACACAACTTTTGACGGTCTCAGCGGCCGCATTAAGGTGAAGGGCTCCTCCATCATCAGCTCRGAAAACAACTTCTTCATCTGGAACCTGCAGCACGACCCTGTGGGGAACCCGATGTGGACGCGCCTGGGGAGCTGGCAGGAAGGGAAGATCGTCATGGACTATGGGATATGGCCAGAGCAGGCTCAGAGACACAAAAGCCACCTGCAGCACCCCACCCGGTTGCACCTCAGGGTGGTCACTCTGATTGAGCATCCCTTCGTCTTCACCAGGGACGTGGATGATGAAGGGCTTTGTCCAGCGGGGCAGCTGTGCCTGGACCCKCTGACCAATGACTCAGGTGTGCTGGACAACCTGTTTGAAACCCTCCAGGGGGGCAACGACACCGTCCCCATCGAGCTGAAGAAGTGCTGCTATGGTTACTGCATTGACCTGCTGGAGAAGCTGGCGGAGGACATGAATTTTGATTTTGACTTGTACATTGTTGGGGATGGAAAATACGGTGCCTGGAAGAACGGCCACTGGACAGGGCTGGTGGGAGACCTTCTTGCTGGCACCGCTCACATGGCAGTGACCTCATTCAGCATCAACACTGCCCGAAGCCAAGTGATTGATTTCACCAGCCCTTTCTTTTCCACCAGCTTGGGGATCCTGGTGAGGACCAAAGACACCGCAGCTCCCATTGGAGCCTTTATGTGGCCACTTCACTGGACTATGTGGCTGGGGATATTCGTTGCTCTTCACATCACAGCTATTTTCCTCACCTTGTATGAGTGGAAAAGTCCTTTTGGAATGACCCCTAAGGGAAGGAACAGGAACAAAGTGTTCTCCTTCTCCTCCGCCCTCAATGTCTGCTACGCGATCCTGTTTGGGAGAACATCTGCCATCAAACCCCCCAAGTGCTGGACTGGAAGGTTTTTGATGAATCTCTGGGCTATTTTCTGCTTGTTTTGTCTGTCGACCTACACAGCCAACCTGGCTGCTGTCATGGTGGGAGAGAAGATTTATGAAGAACTTTCTGGAATACACGACCCAAAGGTAGAGTCTGTCTGTTAACTCAGCCTTTTCTTCTTTCCGCTCAAAATTCACTGCTGCAGAATTTAGGGTTTCTAACAAAATCAGAGAGCAAACTTGGTGTAAAACAGTGTTTCCACTACAATTAGTTACCACATGATGGCATTTCTGTGATGAAAGGGCATTTAAAAACCCACAGAAGTGTAGGAGGAAGGATTGCAAAGGCTGAAGCCGATGAGAAAGGTGAAATATTCTGGTGTTGACTACTGTAAAGAAGAAAAGTAGTTTCTACATGCACATTAAGGGTTTGTGTCCAGTTCTGAGCTYCCTTTGAGTGAAGTTGTTTAAATCATTTGGATGATTCTTGTTGTTCTGGGATCAACAACTGCACAGACCAAGGCTAAATCGTTGATATTCTCTAGGCAGGATTTTTCAAGTATTTCACTGGCCATAATGCTGATGGCAAAATACCCCAGGAGAGTGACCACAAGGTTCTGACTTTGTGAGTGCAGTGCCTGGCTCGCTCCCTGCGATGTTTACCAGGTGGTTTCTACCAAAAAATGTTTTAAACAAAGAGCAGCAGTTTCTGGGGCTGGCCCCAGGCACTCAAAAATTGATTTATGGCTTAAAGCAAATTGCTTCTAATAATCTGCCCTTCCCCTCTCAGAAAAAAAAATACCATAAATATTACATTAATGTCTTCATCCACACAAGGCACTGATTCTTGCAAAAGTTTGGGAATCATGTTTTAGCATTCTGAAGAAGCAGATGAGAGCTTTCAGCTGAATTTTCCCAGCTCCAGGGATATCTCTGTTGGGCTGTTGTGTGAAGCCATGATGTTAGTTTGAAAATGAAGTTGGYCCTCCACTCTTTGCATGGGCATCTCCTCATCCATCAAATCAAATTCCATCCTGGTTTTCAGCATAATTATCATGGCCACGTGGAGTTTTTAAAACAGGTATTGGGAAACCTCCTGTGTTTTGAAGAAAATTAAATTATTCTAAAGCTGTGCTGTTAAAGATCAGTGCAGAATGTGAGGTGCTGCAAACACAGGTCTTGGTCCAGAACAGAAGCATTGATAACTCATGGTCAGTAACCTCAGTGATTCCATTAAATCAGTGGGATTGCTGGCYTTTTCCTAGAAAAGCACTTCTCTGATTCCGGGAATAAATCTGAGTTTCTGAGTAGTTGCCAGTTCCCACTGTGGGAATAAGACAGCACAGATTTTAGGGAAGAAGAAAATTGCCTGCCATTTCATGAGCTGCAGAATAGTTTCATGTATTTCATTCATGCATTTGCCTCCAAACTCTTAGTCAGAATGCGTAGTTGGAATAGAAAATGCCCTGGTTTAGCCTCACWGAAACCCTGAGCTGTATCTGTTCAGAGTTCTCTCCAAGAGTTAAAGCTTAGGATGTTTGTGGCACAACAGTAACAGAGTTACAGGAACCACTTTTTAGTTAGTTCTTAAAGCATTTAAAGCACTTTTTAAATGTGATTTAAAGATTTTGTGCTTGGGCTTTTCTTCCCGGATATGTTTACCTCTTTCTTTTCAGTGGTGGAGCCTCATTTCAAAAAGAAGGTGGCAGAAGGGAGAAATAACCTTTTTAATTTAAATATACTTCTAAACATTCTTCTGCTGCTCTCAGTATGCATGTGCCCTTTGTACTGTGCTTTTGAAATTTATTTAAAAAACAAAGCCCAAAAATAGAGGAGCAGCCTTCTCGAGGTGATGTAAGACATGTAATTTCTTCAGGCTGTCAGCCATAAATGGCAAATCCCATCTGAGGTTGTGAACAGTCAGGAAGGACAGAATTAGAGCTATCGCAGTTGGACCTTTAAATGCACTAATGATATAGAAGAGAATATAGAAATATCATCAAGCTGCTGAAGGGAGGAGCAGCCAGTGAGACAGAAACCAGAGCAGAAGGCAGGCGGTGAGAGGAAGGAGAATTAATTTACTGGAACGTGTCTTGAATTTGGGGGAGCTTGCTGTGTATTTTCTTTGTGAGAATCTTACTAAAACCACAGTCCTGCACCCTCAAAGGTGGCAGGTCAAATTTCAGGTGAACCTTTTACAACAGGAGCTACAACAGGAGCCAMAACAGGAGCCAGTAGGTTGTCCTGCTGCCTTAAAATCTAATTATTCTAAGAAAACACAAAGTTTTGGGCCACAGCTGCCCCCTTTCCCCTCATTTTCTAACTCTGCAGGTTTTAGACATCACCTGTTGCTGGTGGAAATTGGCAAATGCAGATTTTGGGTTTGCTGGAAGATGCTCAGCCTCCTGTTTGGGGCTGGTCTGATCACAGAATCACACAATGGTTTGGGTTGGAARAAACCCTAAAGATCACCTGGTTCCCCCCCTCCACCTGATTGCTCAGTTATAAATTAYTTACTCTTTGGTTGAGCTACTCCTAAGTCCTAGAAATAAAACTTTTTACTCTGCAAAACAGCTCATGGCAAGTGATTCTGCAGGATTTCCCTGGGGAATGGGGTTTTAGTGGCAAAAGCGACTTGAAGCAGGGATTTGGCTTTCAGATTTTTCATGCCAAGACACATATTGGGGTTGCACCATGGAGTCCTGAGTGTGTTTGGTAATTCAGGTTATTTGAGGCAGAAAAACTCTGAAAGCTCATGGCACAGGAGAAATATTTCAGATGTGCTGAGATGGAAGCAGGCAGCAGGAGAGGAGCTGGACATATTTTCCATGATGTGGTCCAACGCCTGGSTTTATTTTTTTGCAAAAAGTGTTACTCTTTCAACAATTTAATGAGCTGTTTGGGTGACTTTTGTGTCACTTGTTTTAAAACTGTCCAGAAATACAGCTGGCAAGTAATTGCAGATGAGCTTTAGCAACACCAAATCACAAAAAAGGAAAGGTCAAGCTACTCTATGTAGGACTTTTTCATCATTAAAGGCATGATTCAAATACTGCTGCTTGTAATGATATTTTCCCTCAAGTTCAGCAGTTTTTAGAGTGAGGCCATAAATGTTGTGTGTTTATTGATAAATTTTCTTCCTGGAAAAGAAATTTTTGTGAGAATTGCACTAAAAGAAATTACTGCTATGGTCTTTTCTCTGCAGCAGCCTGAGAGAAATCATTATAAGGGGTGCCACTTGAACTGCTMTGTGTTAAACAGATAATGAAGCAGAATTTCTTTAAATACGCATTAAATGCGTTAAATTGTATAGCAAAAAAATCAATTTACAAACCCAGTGGAGTTAACAGAAATGTTACTGCTGCCATGGGGTTTGGTATTAGTGCAGGACTGCAGGGTTCTTTTTACAATTAAAAGAAGGAACTACAGAGCATGTGTTTCTGTGAAGGAAGTTACTGGGCACGGGAAGGTCATGATTCACAACATCACAGCCTGCTAATTAATACATGGTGCTTTTCTGAGTGTTAATGAGTCAGTGAAGGATTGAAACTCAGGAGGATTTTCAGTGTCACAGGGAGCAAAGTGGAAAACTCTSAAGACAAAAGCTCCAGCCAGAATAAAGAATTGCAGAACTGTCTCACACAGGAATGAAAGGCACCTGCAATTTATGGAGGTGAAATCATGGCTCCTTGAACTTCCCCATGCAATTTATGGTGGTGAAATCTTGACTTGTTTAGCTTCCCCATCACCTCATTAAAGATTTTTTGGTAAAGTTACAGCTTTGGAGGCTCAGAATCTGTCCAGCTCAGACCTGCATCATTCTGATACCCATTTTATCAGACAATGCACTGCAGTKTTCTGCAAATCAAGTTTCCTTTCCCATTGAAAGGTGCTTTTTTTTAATGCCTTCTTTCTTACAATTATCTTTTTATCTTTTAATCATGTTAACCCTTACTGCTTGAGGTCACTATCACTGACTTTTGGCCACTCTTCACTTCACCTCATTGTTTGATCCAAAGAATTTCAGGGTGGGTGTGGAGGAGAGGCAATCCTGCTGTCTTCATTCCATGTGGTGCAGGTCATGAAGGTTTTTTTTTCTTCAGGCACCAGAAGGAATTAATGTGGTTTAGCATTTTCTCYTCCATATGGACGTCAGTTTCTTACTCTCAAGCTGCACATACTTAAATACCTTAAAGAGCATAGCATTTTTTTTTGGAAAAAATGAAAGTGAGCCCACTGCCAGAAATAGCAAATGGATCGTAGGTGGGGCTCAGACCCTCGCTGGAAATAATACAAGTGGCAGAATTGCAAGAAGGAACTGGGCAGGACTTCTGTCTCCAGAAATTCTCTGACCAGAAATCCTCCACATCTCTTTGGCAGCACAGACACGTTCTCAGCCACACAGCTCTCCTTCCCTTGCTTGTAATTTGGAAAGGATTTCACCTGCCTGACAGCAGCATTAGCCCTGTTTTACAGGGAGCAGGCAGAAGAACATGCTGGATGAAGTGACTCCATCTGGAATGTTTTTACAGCTGCTTTGTGCTGCTGAAGCRGAGTTGGAGACAGTGATCTGCTGCCTTCTGGGAATTGCATCCTTTCTTTTCACTCAGTCTACCCCTTTTTCCTACAATAATTTACACTTCCTACCTTGCAGTTYTCAGCTCTCCCGGAATAAATCACAGCTCCAAGATCCCTGTGTCCAGAAAACTCTTAAAATGCTATTAAGAAACGGGGATAAAGATACCTGCAAGTTCATATTCTCCAGAGTGCTCTTCTTATGGGGCTTTTTTACACTACCCAGCAACTCAATCATCAGAGCAACCCTCAGAAATTAACCACAGACCTKAGTGCCCAGTCTCATCCCTGAGCTGAACAGCTTTTCCAACACACAGAGGAGCAGGGCAGGTCTTACAATTAATTATCAGCGCTCACACAGGGACTGTCAGTACAAAAGTTCATGTTTTTGAGCAGAGTCACAGTTTCCTCGTTGCAATGAGGAGAATAAACCATCAGCAGTGGTCTGTGCATTTGTGTCCATATTGAAGCTGCTCATTGACTTCAGTGTCAGCTTTTGTGCCAGCTGACGACCTCACCGAGCTGGATTCAAAGTGACAGAATTTTCAGAAAATTCTGTCATTATCCTGGCAAGGGAACAATCAGGCTCCACCAACACTTCTCACAACCGGAGCAGCAAAAGCTTTGATTCAAATGTATTCTGCAAACACCCTCTCCTGGAGGCCCTGGGAATGACTCTGCTTCCAGAGCCTGAACACGTAGGACAGTTCCTGATGAAAAAAAACCTACACTTCCAGAAGTTGAGCTGTGAATTTTCATCTGCTAAAATCTGAAATTCATGCACTTCGCTGTGCATAATTTTCTTTCGTCTCCCTCTGCACCCCATAAATATTCACCAGTTAGTTTTTGAAAAGTCTTGCAGATAAGTAGGGAAAGCCCATGTACAGTTTTAGATTGTTTTGTGGCTGGGTTTTTTTGTTTCTTTTTAAATTCCTTTTATTTCTTTTACTTGGTTCATTTTCCCCTGAAACTTTGCTCAGCACTACCAAATGTTCCTATTTTGTGACTGGGCTATGAGAAATTAATTACTGGCTGGAAGACCACCTAAATATGTAGGTGGCATAAAGTGAAATGCTTTGTATGCCAGAAACAGAAGTGGCATTGTAAAAYAGCAGATTCCTAAAACCACACCAGTTTTCCACTTAATGCCACCCGTCTCCAGGCACTGGAACTGAGCAGATTTTTTCGATTCTGCAGCAATTCTGCTGATACTCGGGGTGCCCATTAAACATCACACTTGGGGTTATGCCAGGTAACCAGAACTGTCGTGGGAGTGAGCTACTAAAACCTTTTGCACCAGAGTTTTYCCTCAGAAGCTGTTGCAAAACTTAGGGACAGTGTTTTCAGCCATGTTTCTGTACCCTATTAAAATTAAAAAAGCACTGCTGTAGGTGGTGTTAAAAGCTAAATCCCAGCTGGCTCTGTCCCTGCAGTGAGTGGTCACTGGTGCTGCTCTCAGCTGCATCCTGGATTGCCTTTTTCTTCATTTCCTTCAAAAAATTGTTCGTGGAGTTGAATTTAGGCGCTGAAGAGGCCACCTGAATGAAAGATGAAATGCTTCTCATGAGCTTAATCACTGTTTATTTCCCTTCCCAACAGCTGCTCTGTTTAGATCTTCCTTGTTTCCTCACAAACCTCAAACTCCATGGGGTAGGAAGGCAATATTGTATTGCCTGAATTTTTGAAGCTGAGACCATAATAATTCTTGTGTACTGAACACCTGGTGTTCGTACAGCAAAATTAGAGTGGCAGCCAAATGTGATGCAAACCTAAAAAAAACGATAGAGAACACAACAAGGTAACAGCATCGAGGGGGATAAAAGTCCTTGAGGCAAATCATCTGGCTTTGCAGCACTGAAAAGTCAAAACAAAAGCCAGAAATTCCTCAAAAACACAGCCTTGAGTGTGCCAAGGTTAACTTCTGGCAGCATCTCAAGCATTTTTAGTTTTAAATCCCCAACCTGCACAGGAGATTTCTGGTCCTGTTCCCTTTCCAGCTRGGATCTAGGTGTTCTCCCTGGCTGGCAGCGTGGGGTGCAATGGCAATGCATTACATAAAACCCAATTTTTGCCAAGTTATGCAAACCCCCTGTCATTCAGGGCTGTGTTTTCCTGTTTTCTGCCGCTGTGCTTTCATCACATTGGTGTTTTCACGCATAATTGGCACCCCAAGCCACAGGCGCACGCAGATGCCCAATTCCTCCCAACATCCTCCCAAATAAGATGAGCTCTCCACTTCCCACTCAGCAGATGTTTTAAAAACAGCAGACAGCAGCCAGGATGATGCAGAAGTGAGGGGCCAAACYGAGGAACTGGTAGCTGCAGTGTTTGCTCTCGGCAGAGAGGAGCACAAACATCATCTGTCTGGGAGCACACAAGGAACAGAAGGTTCTGAGAAGTCCCAGAGCTTTTTCTGGTGTTGTCTGAGAAACTGGATGTTTTAAAAAGCCCTTGAGTTTCCTGAAATGTTGCATGGCCTCCCTGTCTCRGGGCTCAAGTGACCCAATAACCATTTCACCTCGTCAGAGCTTGGCAGCGCTCACGTTTGCCCTGGTTTTCTTTCATGGTGTAAGGAAACATCACCTTCTTGTTTTATTCTGAGACTCATTCTTGGGAATTCTGGCACAATCCTTGTGTCCTGCAGTGGATAGGACACATAGACACACTCCTGAGAGGTCCCAGGGACAGCAGAGATCACAGGRACACCAGCTCCAGAAAGCCCAGGGAAGTGGTGGAGTCACCAGCCCTGGAGKRATTTAAAGGATGTGTAGAKGTGGCTTTTGGGGRCATTTCASCCCATCACATTTTAATGATGGGCTCAACAGTGCTGGGTTAGTGTCTGTTGGGGTCTATCCTAAAGGACTTTCTAAGCCTAAATGGTTTTGTGATTCAATGATTGAAAGAAACTTAAATATCTTTATTTGAGATACTGATATTTTGCAGTACCTGTAACAATCTTCACATCTTGTCCAATGAATTGCCAAGCCAGGAATTCTGACTTTTGACTTCAAAGCCTCCCTCCAGGTCTAAAAAAACCTTGTTCTTCCCATTTCTCACAGCCATAGATGTCTGATTTTGGAGGGACCTTGTAAGGCTAACTGAGCTGATTGCCAAGAAAACTCATGTCTGGAGATAGGTCTGCAGATGTTTMTTTTTAAAATAAATAAATATCTGCATTAAATAAGTAAATGTCTACATTAATTTATTTTTAATCATGCTTAAGTCACCAGCAAACCTACAGGTGTTCTGGGCACAAAAAAAGTGTCAACATTTCCTTTCTCTGCTTTGTGATGGTTATTCACTTTTGACTGCAACTGAGCTTTGAATGAAAAAACACAATTTATGCACAGGAGAGTGCACAGCCTCCACATGGCAGAAATACSTCTAATTTCAGCACCTGTTTTGTTTCAATGAAATAGTCTTTATATTTGCTATTACTATGTATAAAACTGCTCCCTTGAATTACCAGTTAAAAGAAAAACAAAAAGAAGCACAGAATCCATTCTTGAGTCTTGAAATGTTGATTTTTCAGAGTTCATGATTTTTCCTAAGCTAAAGCCAGCCCTAGGCTAAAATATTATTGGTTTGCAGAAAACAGAAAAKACTCTTTCACTATGTGAGAAACACAAAAGGAAGAGGGCATGAGAAACAGAAAATATTAGAAAAAAAGAGACAACTAATGTGTCAGGACTCACAGGAAGGCTATGGCATTTACCTGTCCTGTCAGAGCACAGATTATTTGTGCTTTCCATCCTGTCACATAATCTTTTCAGGAGGGGAGCAGTGACAAGTGATGAGTCTTGTTTCCACCCTCAAGTTTTTTATCTTCTGTTGAGGCAAACAGATCAGCGAAGCGCTTTTGGCAGAGATGGCACTGCCAATCCMCAGAGCTGCAAGCAAACAGGGAGAAAACAKGAACCCTTGAAAGGCACAGAGGATYAAAACAACWATTGACATTTATCCTTTGTGAAAAATGATCAAATGTGAAGCTGCAGGAGCATAATGGTGCTTGAAAAAAAGCTCAAGTGCTGCTCCCACACTCCCAGGCAGGAACATTTCCCTCTGTGCCCACCGTCCTTCTGGCCAGCTCCAGACTGCTTGTCCCACACCACAACACCTCAAAAAAAATATTCCAGGGCTCCCTCTGTGCTCACAGAGCTGCTCTGAGCTGCATCCAGGTCTCGTTCCTGCACTGATTGAATTTTTGGCAGGAAAAATAGYGATATAGTTTCACCAGAACATTTTCACTGAGAATTGAATTTTATTTTCACCCCAACACAAAAAAACCCAAGTGCCTAGGCTTCAAAAAATGCATAACAGGTGAACAACATTAAGTCCCCTCATCAGCTGTAAAGAGGGATCATTTTATTGCAAAAACCTGAATTTTTTAAACTCTTAGTTTGTTAAAAATYCACATTCTTGTGAAGCACAACAAACATGTTTTAAACAACCACCATAAACCACTCCAGGAGCACGCACTGGTTGTGATACACCAGGTATCTCACTGGTTCTATCACTGTTTTTTCCAGGGTTGTGTGACTTGTTTTTCACCTCTAGTTTAGCTGAGGCATCCTCAGAATGCTCCTCTGGTTAACAGAGGTGAGCAAGGATTTCACATGGGATAACAAGACCCTCGTTTTGTTAGGTTTTTCTTGCAGCAGAAATGAACTTTATTACACAGCAGAAATGAACTGAGGGTGCCAGTTCTGCAGAAGGTTAAATCCCATCCTTAAGGAGTCAGTGAAACACGTTTTGCCAAAACAAATCAGGCTCTGTGTCCTACCAGAGCCCCAAAAAGTGGATGGCAGACAAACCAGAGGCTTCTCATAACACTTCTGAAACATTGCCCAGTCTGGAGACAAATAATCCTAATAAACACCCAGATTTGGGTGTTCAGGGTGTTTCACAGGGATTGTTTTTCCCAATTGAAGCAAACCTTGAGAACACACAAGCCATTTATCCCCCTGGTAAACCTTTCCAGGCATTTTCCAGGTTAAGAGAAGCTGCCTGCAGGAAAACACCCAGACAGGCAGGTTTGGAGAACACCAAACATTTCAGGGGAGCTGCTGCTTCACCAGGACCGAGCTGCCAGCTGAGACAGGAGTCAAAATAACCCTGCTGACCCCTCTGCTGTCCTTTCCCAGCTCCACCACCCATCCCAAGGGTTCCGTTTTGGCACGGTGAGGGAGAGCAGCGCCGAGGATTACGTGCGGCAGAGCTTCCCGGAGATGCACGAGTACATGCGGCGCTACAACGTCCCCGCCACCAACGACGGCGTGGCCTTCCTCAAGTGAGCCTCACACTTTGATAATGATGCAGTGTGGTTGTTAAAATTAATCAGGGAGATGGCTGGAGTAAGGGGAAAATGATGYCAAAGTCAGCGGGGATTTTTGGTGRATAGTAAATGTGGCAGAGAGGGGCGGTRCGGTGGAGAAAAGTGATGGGGAGAGAGAAAAATACTGAAAATATCACCACTKCATGGATCCTCTCCTTGAGGTSRCACTGATCCTGTCCTTCTGGTCTTCCCAGTGCTGAAGGTCCCACAAAACACGGAGTTTTTGGGGATTAACACCCATTCCAGCCAGGTGGGAATGCCCAGGGACCTCCCCTGTGTTCGAGGGTGCTGTCAGTGTGTGAGCTAGAAAATCCCGGAAGGTTTCTGAGTATGGAAATCCTCCAAAAAAAAAACATCCAGTCCAAGCAAAAGTTGGCAATGAGGCTCCTCGACTTGGTGGGAGGCAAGAYGATTCTCAGAGAGGAGCCTTAATTTGTCATTTAAATGAATAAAAGAATCACTAGACTGGTAAAATAATAAAAGTCTTACTGCTTTAGGGAGTCATCATGTCAGCATGTCCCAGAGACATTTCWGCTTAACAGTCTGGGGTCACACAGCTCTTCCAGGAAACAGGAGAGGTGGTAATAATAAGCCTGAAATCATTAATTCATTTTATTTGTAGGAGTTGCTTGGCAGATGGCCTGAAAACTTCTCATCAGAAGTTTTTTCCCATTGTTTCCTGTTATATTTTTTTTTTCCCCAGAGCCAGGCTATTGATAATTAAGGTACATGGCAGTTCTTTGGGTTAAACTGGAGTCAGTGGGTTGAAATCAATAAATCACATCAGAACATCCAAACTTTTATGGGGATGGGAATGGAGGGTGCAGTCCCTGGACTGGACTAGAGCAGGCCCTGCAACTGTTCTTTTGTATCATTTTATGCAAGCATGCTGTTCAGAAATTATTATTTGTAGTAGTAAAAATTTAGTCACCCTCATTCATGAAGGCAACCCAAGGAAAAGCTGAAATGAAATTGAAATTTTTGTGTTTCAGGGCAACAATACTTTGTGGCAGCAAAATAAGTCCTAAAGACATTGCACTGCCCTCAATGCACAAAGTTTGCATTTCATGCAGAATTCTCTCCTAAATACAAATCAGTTTTCACTTTTAAGTGCAGGTGTGCAAATGTTCAGTGAATGYCAGTGATTCTCAAGAGTGTGAAGTGATTGTGTCTCTGCCTTTGGTGCTGAWCACAGGCATGATCCAGAGAAACTCGATGCCTTCATCATGGACAAAGCACTCCTGGATTATGAAGTGTCCATAGACGCCGACTGCAAACTCCTGACGGTGGGAAAACCCTTCGCCATTGAAGGTAAAAAACAGATTTATGACATTCTGCTCCCACGTTCCTCATGTGTTGTGTTTGGGTGGTTTTTTTGTACTGGGGTGAAAATAAAATTCAATTCTCAGTGAAAATGTTTTGGTGAAACTGAGAATCCCCCTGAGGATCGTGAAGCTAAAAGCTCCTGCCTTTTCTTGTGTTTTTTTGAGTTCTCACAACCCTTGTGCCACCTGTTTTTGTTTTAGTGGAAAAACCCCATGCCAGGGGTTGGAAGTTCCCCTTTTCTTCCCTTTTGGGGCAATCACTCTGACTGCTCCCATCACAAATTTAAAAAAAAAACTGTTTTCAAAAACCTGCTAAATTCCTTTTGGAAAGGTCAGCTCTGCTGAAGTAAAACCAAAAGCTTCCACAACTTTGGATTAGGTARATTAGATTTCAGCAGGGGAAAGAGAAACAAACAAATAAACCTCAGGCTGTRTGATTTTGGATGGCTGGACTTGGTATCACCCAATTACAAAGAAATACATGCTCAAAATGTGCTATTTATGAGTCCTAGCTATGCCAACTCTGAAACAAATACTTCCTGTGTTGCTGTGGAATTTTTTTTTTTTAAGGAGACAGTCTGAAATTTTGAATTCTGAGCAGAAAAAACAAAAATCCACAGTGGACTAGAAATTAATCTCTGCAGGCAATTGGCATGCAACTTCACGTCTTGCAGGCACCAATTGTATTTGTTTAGAATTTCTAAAGTCAAAYCCCAGAATGTGCAAATAGAAATGCCACATTTGGAGTTACTGAATACATTCTCTCTTACACAAAGTCCTGGAAGACAACACTGGCTAAAACCTGCATTTTTTAGTGTCTGAGGTCCGTGTCAGTGCCAGAGCAGAAGGGCAGGAGCTGGAAGAGCAGTCCCCAGGGTTTAAATTGCYGTGTGATAATGATTAAAAATGTTGCTGTGTATATTTACATGCATAGGGCTCCTTGTAGGAGGAAAACATCTGACACTGCAGTCACATCCATCTCTGACAATGGAAAGGGATCACAGGATGGTTTGTGGGACATTTGGACCCTCTGGCATTGCTGGAAGAATCCATGGCAAGGACATGCAGAAGTCTGTATTTTTAAAAAAAAAAGAAAAGATTTATTCATCCGTTGCATCCATCTTAATTTTTTGAACCTCCCACTTTACGTATTTTTCACGTGGGTGTGATAATTTTGAAATTCCTTATTCTGTTTGGGTGACTTTATTTTGCACAGCACGAGGTCTCATCATTCTCAGGCCACAGGTTTTGAGCTGGSTGGCTGCAACAGAGAGCCAGCTTGCTCCTCCACGCTGAAATGAGCACATTTTGGCAAAAAAATAAGTGAGAAAAAGACATGACCATGCTATTTTCCCCTTCYAGGATATGGCATCGGCCTCCCCCCCAACTCCCCACTCACCTCAAACATCTCTGACCTGATCAGCCAGTACAAATCCCACGGCTTCATGGATGTTCTGCACGACAAGTGGTACAAGGTCGTTCCCTGCGGCAAAAGAAGCTTCGCCGTCACGGAGGTAAGCGGAGAGCTGGGGGTGGAATTGTGTCCCCTCACTCCTGGTGACATTTGGGTGGCAGCTGAAAGGACCTGGCACAATGCATAACAAAGGAAAAGGCGTGGAAAATGAGTTAAAGGATGTTAAAAATCCTGCCCTGGCTCAGTGCAGTCCACTCAGCTGTGTTTGTGTCACCGAACGCAGGGATGCGGGGAGCTTGGCTCATCCTGGATTTTTTATATGCCCTGAGCACTTCTGGATGGCAGCCACTCTACCAAAGTTAGGATTTTGGGCTGGAAATGACCTGCTGAGGTCTCACTTCCGTGTAGATTTGTGGGAAATTGAAGTAAATCTCCATCCCTGTACCCAAATTGGAGGAAGTTGGCGATTATTTACGAGAAAAAGATGACTCTCACCAAAACAGCAGTTTTTCCTCAAGTTCCCCAGACTGTCAAGTGAAAAAAAAACTTCAAAAACTATAAAATATTGAGGAATCAAAAGCGCCATCAGTGCCTGAAGCTTGAAGCATAATCCCTTATGTCAGGGTCTTACACAAAGTGTGGGTTTTGTGTCCCCRYTGCTGCAGGACATGGGTAGAGCTCYGYTGGGTGCTCAGAGGGTGCAGCCAAACCCCAAAAACACACCCTGTGTTCCCCAATCATTCTCYCATCAAACAGAATCCCAGATTCCTGGGGCTCTGACTCCCATTTTTCAGTGGTCACCTGAGCATCTCATCTGCARACCTCTGGATGCTGACTAAATCACTAGAAAGCCAGAATTTTGTAGAGATATGGCAATCTATTTGGCATTTTTAATACATGATTTGTTGGGGTATTTCTGCRTGTCTGGCTGCATTTTTTACTTTTTCATTACCTTGTGTCAATATGAAATAAATTGTGTTTTAGCATCGGACATTCATAGGAAATAATCCATTTATTTTTATCCAACTTACTAATTTTTTTTTTCTTTTTTTTTCTATGTGATTAATTCAGCACAAGAAAGCAAACTTAAACAAAAGTGTGTGTTCACTGCTCTTTCTGATTTAGCTTATCTGAAGACTATATTATCACCTAAAAAAGGAATTGTGTTTTTATAACAGCGATTCCTTCAATGCCCTCCTATTACTCTAGATTTTAACACAACCTTTTAATTAAATCTCAGAGAAATTACTGTGTGGTAAKGCTGTTAATTATCCCAACTGTCTTAAAACTCAAAAGCTCTTYAGAGCAGAGGAAATTTACCTTCTTAATAATTCCCTAGTGATGTGATATAGRGAATTTCCTCTGATCATGTCTTACCCCAGAAGATGCATCTGGGGCTGGATGCTCTGTATTCATAGTCATAGAGTTAATTCCAGTTAAAAAAATTAATTTTAATTAGTACTGGTTTTCTCCCAGAACATATATGGTTGCTTCTTTGGGTTTGTAAAGTGAGGGGCATGGGATGCAAGGAGAACCCAAGGAATAGCTGCCTATTTAAATGGTAAATAGATTACCAGAGGTCCCTGATCAACAAAACATCCCTCAAGGCCTCCCAAGAAAGGGAGAGGGAGTTGGAAAAAAAAAAAATCTTAAAATTCAGATTTTGTCCTGTGAATAGTCCCATGGAATTCCTTTTTTTTTTTTTTTTTTTCTGCAGTATTGAATGGGTTTTAAGCACAGGATTTTAAGGGAGGCCTAAAGCTTGGGGTCACGACTGGGGGATTTAAAATAATTCAGTTTTTTGAGCTCAACCTCTGTGTGAAATCCAGAAAGAAGGGCAGGTCCAGGGTGGTTATCTGACCACAGTCCTTCCCTGATCCTCAGYTGCACCAGTTCAACATTCACAGCTGAGTTTCTGATCAGAAAATAAGATCCAGCAAAGCTGAGCTGAAGGATTCAGCTCGTGAAGTTCAGCCAGGGTTATGTACCAATGAGACCCAGCAATTGCCTTTTGACAGCAAGAGTCAGGCTTTGTATTTTTCTGTGTCTCTTTTTGATTAATTTGGCCTGTGAACATTCTGTACCTGTTGACCAAGAGTAATGACCCCAAAATGGGAATAGGTGCAGGTGAAATAGTGATCGGTACGGCCTTTAAATTTGTGGGATATCCATCATCCTTTTTCATCCTTACCTCTTTTAGYTGTGCTTTATTCTTATCCACCTGCCTCTCCTGCCCACTGAAGTTAATTTTTCTATAGATTTGTATGAAATCCATCTTCCCACTCATCATTTTTTACTAATCCTACACTGGGAAATTACATTTCCCATGGCARAATTCACTGCTAGCTCACCCCATCTCTCTCTGTCTGGCAGTGGGGGAGCACTTTGYTCATTCTGAATTGCATTTCAAAACAAAGTTGTCTTGGAAAGATTTGTGGTGACTTTATTTGGAGCTGGGAAAGCTCCAAATAAATAAWGAGCTTTATCAAGAAAATACAAATAAAGAAGAGCTCTTCCTGGTTCAGGGATCAACCAGACTTTTTGGAAAGGAGAGCCAAMTGTGTGTACACAGTTTCACAGCTTTTTAACAACATTTTAAAGTATGTTGCTGTTGAAACTGTATCTTYAATTTCACTTGAAAAGCTTAATATTCTCCATTTTATATTCACAATGGTCACAGGACAGCTGGAGCTGCAGAACTTGGCCTGATTCCTGCACTGACTGGCAGTTCAGTCAGATAACAACATGGAATTAAAAATTACATATTGCTGCATACCAATATCCCAGCTATTAACACCAACATCTCGCTGATTGCTTCACACAAACGGTATTTATTATTAAAATAACAATATATGGAACACAGACTGTGGAGGGACATTGCCATGAACCTCCTCCCAGTGCTGCCAAATTTTCTGTCACCCAGAAAATTGTGCTTTTCTGCTCCTCTTAAAGGTCAGCCAACAGTTTTTTTTTGGTTTTTTTTTTTTTTTTTTTTCTTTTTTTTTTTTTTTTTTTTTTTTTTTTTTTTTGTTACACCTATCACAACTCAACAGCAACTTTTCCAACCTTGAAGCTCTGGTTTATGTTTGTCCCTGGTGCACTGCAGGGGTCAAGGGAAGGCTGTGGAAACACTTCCAAAAAGGAAACAAACCACCCTGTGCTCATAAATAACAGCTGCCCATCAGTCACCTTTCACAGTGCCTCCTTGCCAAAGCATGAAAAACACAGAAAAACGGGGAAAAAAAGGGATTTTGCTGTGCCAAGACAATTTTCTTAGCTTTGCCCATGGGAGGGACTGGGAATGTTATGGGAAAGGGTCTCACAAAGGGATGTTGTGTGGAAAATGGGTGATTTCAGTGCCTTCTGGACTTCAAAAAAGTACTTTACACAGTGGTGTTGCAGAAAGGAGTGGAGGAATATTGTCTCAATCAGCAGAGTCAGGAGAAGATGTCTCCTGCAGAT
>NW_026623965.1:182033-183501 GCF_030028575.1 Malurus melanocephalus
TTCCTCAATTTGCCAGTGGGAGACAACTTGCAGGCTGTTGCCACTGTGGTGTTGAGCTGTAATTATCACAGGATTGACTGTGCTGCCTGTTGCTCATCAGATGGCCGTGACTGAGCTCCTTCTCCCTAAATTGCAGGGAGCCACCTCCTGAATTGATGATTAAAAACTTGGAGCAAGGAGTGTGTTTTTATCCCAGCTTAATGCAGAATGCACTACGTGATGGGCTCTTATTCCTTAAAGAAAAAAATTAAAAAAAAATGAAAAGAAAATAAGATATTGCAGTAGAGAACTCCATCAGTTTGTTTCCTGTTGCCAACACACCCCAACACTCACTCCTACTCCTCTGACCTCTGCCCCTTGAGCAGAGAGGAAAGCAGTGAGGCAGAAAAAACACGTTTTTTCTGCTTTTTCCACATATATTTTAGGTGCATGTATTCTATATATGSACCTAAAAGCACATAAAAGAACTGCAAAATAAATATTGGGGTTTGCTCCTCCAATCAGCATGAGGCAATGAGAGGTGCCTCTATTAGATGGTTTCCTTTATTATTTAATGTTTGTGTGTCTACAGTAATTATGGACAGCTGATAAAAAGCAGTTTTAGTGTTTTGTGAATGTGCTGATATTGCTGTAAGTAATCACAACACTGTGGGACACACTGCACTAATTATTTCTCCCCTACCTTCTTTTCCCACTTAATTTAGTCTCAAAAATTTCATTCTGCTTCACAGCTTTTACCAGACAGCGTTTCCAATGTATCACCCTCTTTATTGCTAGATGAAATATTATTGATGTTTTGTTTTGGCATTTCCTTCCCTAGGAAGAGATGCCTTGTTTGGGACAATTTCAAAAGCCATCCATTACGGGTGAAAAGCTCACYTGGCATGACAGTGCTGGAATTTCTTTCACCAGCTTCCAGGGAAGGTGGGAAACAATTCTGCAGAGCTGACAGGACAGGGAGCCAGACCCTCATCAGCATAAATCAGAGAGGTTTTGCTGAAGATGAGGGAGTTATTTTTTGTTTAAGGAGCTGACCAAGTGTTCTCTGTGCAGCAGTGCTGGAGTGGCATCAAACCAACCCCAGGAATTGCTGCTGCAGTAGGGGTTTTTGTTATTATTTTTGTTAGGAAAATTAATCCACAAACACCAGAGGTTTATGTCCAAAAAGGAGACAGAAGAATCCTGTTACTTTATCTGAATAAAGGGGGAGGCCATGGGGCATTTCCTCAGGGGCTCTCAAATTGTTAGAAGATGCAGCCTCCTTTTTATCCCAAATTTTATCCCTGGCCACATTTTCCTCTCTCTTTCTCCATTGCTGAGCTACTTGAGAGGTGCAGACTTCCCTCCCTTGTAATGTCCTTTTTCTTTGTGTCTCTGTTCTTTATTCTCTAAGTTCAGGGATTTAGCACAGCCTTGGGTCACTAGCAGTCTGTGTCAATTGATGGAATTCTGTGGAATTTATGGTTCC
>NW_026623965.1:184661-213235 GCF_030028575.1 Malurus melanocephalus
CACCCAACTGGACTTCCAAGCTCTCAAACTTCAGTGGACTCATCAGGAATCCACTCTTAAAATTACTTAAAATTACTTCATGACAACACTTCACAAATTTTCTGTRATTTTTTTTTTGTTTTGACTAATTCCAGTTTATTTTTCCAGCTTGTAGAAATAGKCATTAAAAAGCACAATCCCCACCCACCAAGCAAATGAACACAAGGAACACAACAGGTCAGTTGTCCAAGGTAACAGCACCGGAGATGACACACAACCATGCCCAAACTCTGTTCTTTCTTATAAAAAATTATTATTATTATTATTAATAATATTGATAAATAATAATAATAATAATAATAATAGTAATAATGGGAATCTGTGGACAGTAATTTTTAGCAAGGGATTTTTAGTTATTGATTAACTCAGTTACAAAGCCCTGAGAATAAAGATACCACGTGCACGCCTCACCCACACACTGCACTGCAGGTATTTGCTTTTCTTTTATTTATTCCTGCTGTACACAGTTTCTTGGTGTTCAAACGTGATTAATGCCACAAAGACAAATTAATTAAGGGCTTYCTACCCTGCATGGAAAGGGTGGATTAGGAGAAAAAGGTGGGAGTGTTTCTGTTTTCCATGGGTGCAGGCAGAGTTTCCTACAAACACAATTCCAGTTGTGTTAATGAAGGGAGTGGAGGGGTGCCGTGTTTGTGCTGCTTATTTCACATTTTCTCCATCGAGGGTGAGGCACAAAAAGGGAAAGTTAACAATCAGCTCCCAGGAAATATGAGCATTAGCTCSCTGCTGATGAAGGACTTGCTTCACAGTTCATTGACTCCGTTCTGTCAGGCTGTACCAATTTTTACAAAACACARAAACACCACAAACACCRGATTCTTGTGCACGTTCAACGCTTCATCTYGTTGGGGAGATGGCACAAATTCCCTGGTGTTTGGCTGATTCTCCTCCCATGACAGATCCTTTTCTCTGACTGAACACCAAACATTCTGCAGCACAGGAGGGTTTTGCTGTGAGCTGTATCCAGATTATTCTGGATTTATTTCACTGCTGGGTATTCCGTCAGACTCCACATGAGAAAATCTGCTTCACTAACGGCCTCCTGCCCTCACCTCCCCTTTGATTTTATCCACAGACACTGCAGATGGGGATAAAGCATTTCTCAGGGCTCTTCGTGATGCTGTGCGTTGGCTTCGGCTTGTCCATCCTCACCACCATCGGGGAGCACATCGTGTACAGACTGCTGCTGCCACGRATCAAGAAAAAATCCAAGATGAGGTACTGGCTCCACACCAGCCAGGTGGGTACCCTGTGGAAATCGTGTGCCTGGCCAAGGAAGCCTGGGCAACAACAAATCTTATATAATTTTTTATATAAATATATATTTTTATATAAAAGCTTGTAATTGTATTGACAATTGACATCTTCATGGAGCTGGAAGAGGGTGGGCTGGATCCCGTTCTGAAGAATGAATGGAAAGCACAGAGGAAACAGTTCAAACACTCAGCTGCAAAGCTCACTGAGGGACCTTTAAATTGGCACTTGTAGCCTTACAGCTCAGCTCTTTTGGATCTACAGAGTTGTTTTCCTAAACTAGCAAACCAGAACATTTTATCGCATTGTTATGAGTTCCCAAACTTGTAGGGCATGCAGGAAATGCTGGGTAAACTCCCTCATTATTCTACAAAAAGTAATGGGACAGGATTGCTATAGGTGTTTGCTCTAAAGGAAAAAGTTACTTTGCAGCAAAAGGCACAAAAGGGAATAACTTCCTTTGCTTTAAAATTGCACAGTGGAAGAAATCTTTTAAGACTAATTTTTAACACCAAGGATTGCTCCCAAACCATTCATCAACCTTTCAGCTTGCCTTTCTTTGGGAACCTGCAGGAGAATAAATCTGTTGTAATGACAGAGCACAGACAAYTGCTTGTATCCCTCAATTGCCAAATAATTTATGCCCAAGTCCATCAGACAAAGCCCAAATTGTTTACCTATTTGTGGAGCTGTTCTTAWTCTTGCTTTTACAAATTTATTTTCCTCTTTTCCCTTTAGAGRTTACATCGTGCTCTGAACAGTTCATTTATTGAGGAAAAACGTCCGCCTAAGAAAAAACGAGTAGAAAAGAGGTAGGAAATCTTCTGTGCCTTAAAACACAAACTGTAAAAATTACTTTAAAATTAAATAGGTTGGTTTTGGATATCTGCTTATGGATTTAATACACCCCAAAGGTAATAGAAAGAAAGAATTTWAAAAAGGAAACAGAAGGGACCAAAGAGGGAGGCAGAAAATACTTTTTTTTCTCATATAAAGTATTACATCTAGAAATCTTGTTCTTTTGTGATTTTGCATGCAGCTCATAAAAAAACCTCCAATTTCAAAGACAGGCTTTGCAGTTGAAGTCCACTGCCTTTGTGTTTGGGGAATTAATGAATTCCATGCTAAAGCACAAGCAGGTAACAAGGGTTACGTGGGGCAACTTTAGAAGGAAAGAGAGGTCAGGCTCTCATATGCCTGAAACTCTTCCAGCTTCCAGATATTTTACAATGAGAAATAAGAAAGCTGAGGAGAGGAAAAGTCAGTCCTTTCGAAACCTTTGTGTCCAGCAACTCTTATGGGAGAAAAAAAGTAAGGAACAGCCTTGCCTTGTTTTCATGGCCTGTGTCTGCTGAAGAGGAGACAATGTGCAATTGATTTCTTGTCTTCATTCCCTTATCTTGTACAAAAACCACCAAGTCCAGCAGCTCCTTGCACACAGCCACTCCTGGCTTTTGATCTGTGAGCAGCAGGCACCGAGTGCTGCAACTTGTCCCCCTCCTGCTGCACGGGGTGGAAACATTGCCAGCACCTGAGGCACTCACTCAGCTGAGGAAATCTTCCAGGGCACAGGGTTCTCTGGATCTCAGATGACACAGAAAGCACCAGCACAATKATCTGCCAGATATTGAGCAGCTCGAGAAGTTTGCAACATCAGGAGATGGCCCCTAAGACCTGCAGGCAGTGGCTCAGAAAAAAAAGTTCAATGCAAAGATTTTTCCAKCCTGGAACACTGAAGATGTGCTGCTGTCCAAACCCACGGCTGGGTGCATGCACAGCCACCCACTGGCCTTGCTCTTCTCTCCATTTGGGCTGCTGTTTGCACAGAATTCGGGTGAATTTTCCTCAGTAGACCCACAAACAGGGAATCCAGTTTATCACAAGGATGCATGTGGCAGGGCACCACAGGGAGATCTCCAATCAATTCTATTATCACCTGTGCTTTCATTGCTACTGGGGACTGAGGAACTCTTCAAAGCACTAAGGATACCTCAAAGAGGTGCAAAGGATTGGCACTGTGCTCCTGCTGTTATCCCCATGAGACAAAACCCACTGGTTTTTTTTTTAGGTTTTAACTTTGCCAAAACTAGGAAAGCTTCTCAGCATCAGTAAATGGTTTTCAACCAGTTGTAAATGGTTTTATTGACTTAGTGAAACTGGAGTGTTAACTGTGGACTCTGGCATTTGCTAAAATCAGCTGCCCAAACTTGGGAGGTTTTCCATCTTTTTTTTTTTTTTTTAAATACAAGAAAATCACAAATGCATAAAAAGAAATAACCCATGCCACATCTCCCTCCTGACGTTCCCTGGAGCACAACCCAGGCAGAGGCTGCTGTCCCTGCCTCAAACCTCCTCCTCTGCTTCTCTTCCAGCCCATCTCTTTGAGAACACTCCCCATCACCACCTCCTCAAACAAAATTTCCACTTTCCAACTTCACTTTCTGAGGGCAGATAAGAAAAGTATCCATTCCCAGCTCCAGATCCCTCTGGAAACCCTGAAATATCAACCTCCTTCCTTAACCTGCCCCCTGGAGCTCACTCAAAGATGTCTTTGGCCCAGGGAACCCCACAAAAGATCCCCAGGAGGGGGARRKTKRAAMMMMASYYCTTYMRRRKYYWAARSYYCCYTTWWYMAAWKRAMMMMMMMMAAMCYKKYCCMAARGGRAARSMRGGRRRRARAGARAMKCYYCTCYCMCAMRAGMGMAMWYTKKGSKYYYYYYTSTKYYMCAYGKRGAGWGKRGRKSWYRKGSRCWCYCCWSWKTKKGRRRRRRWMYYSKRRAAWRKSSYSWKWTKKGRGRRSASMRSARRGRKRMKCYCCMMARARARRRRRAARAKWYTYTSKRRWRWWAAWRTTWWKGRMMMMWTTYYKSMRGRRAAAAAAWAAAAAAAWWWKGSMWTTKRAGRARKTYCCMRRWKGGRARGKYYYCYTYKRWWMMAMMAMYCCYYMRKRKYCYTKGTCWGTCAGGAAGCTCATGAATGAACSTGCAGGRSTTGGACACAATCATTTTGTGCATCCCCAGAGCAAAAGCAGCTCCTCAACAAGATTTCGAGTGACCAAAGGACAAACCTTCCCCCTTCACCTCTCCACACCAGCTCCAGGGAATCTCTTTCCTTCTCTGTGAGAGCAAACATCCAAGCCAGCAGAGAGTAGTGGACACAAAGGAATGATTTGATAATAAACTTTGACATTGTAACTGCAAAAGCTTTCAGAAAGCTCTGAAGGACTCRCATTTTTTCTGAGCTGCAGCTGTGTAAAGTTCATAATTTTAAAAAAAGACTTTAGGGGAAGATGATGTTCAGGATTCTGTTTTAGCCTCTGCTATGGTTAAATCACAAAAACTTGGTCATTTACATTCATGATTTGTGCTTTGCAAGGAAACATAATTCCAGGGATAAAGGAATAATATTTCTTTGCAATATGCAACAGCAGCTTTTTATTTTTCCAGTAGATTGGCTCACAGGGGAGGTCTGCACACACAAGAGAGCAGACTCTGATGTGGCATTAACTCTCCTCTTTTTGTTCAGGGCCCACGTAGGGAACAGCCAGCATGAGGTGTGGAACACAGCCAACCTGGGCAACTGCCACCGCAAAAAATACATCTGCACCGACGAGGGGCAAAACGAGGTGATAATCCACCAGCACCAGGACATGCCCCTGCCACAGGGGAGGAGAGAAACTCCGCCTTCCCTGACCACCAACGGGAAAGCAGAGTCCCTCAACACTGCCAGGACCTCGGTGCTGCAGGAGCTGACSGAGCTGGACAAGCAGATCGAAATCATCAAGCAGGAGCTGCAACTCGCCATGGACAGGAAATCAGAGCTGGAAGAGTTTGCGAGGACAAACAGGACTGCAGAGGCCTAGCCCGACGCATCTGGGCCCTCCCTTCCCCCTTTTCTTCCTTTGTTCCCTTTCCTCTGTAAAATTTGTAACACTCTTTTGTAATGCCAGAAAGGGGTGTGAAAATAAAGCAGGCAATRAGCTCTGCAGGAGAGCAGAATTGCAGCAGCCCACAGCCACTGCCACCCTCCTGAGTCCTCCTCCTTTCACAGTTTCTTATTCTCCTGGAAAACACCAGCTATTCCCAAGGGTCTGGAGAAACAAGGAGCATCCCAGCTGCGGGAGTTCCTCGTTCTTCCACCAGTACAGTGTGGTTCCACTTTTTTAGCCCTTTCTGTGCATTAATTCAAAAAAAAAAAAAAAAAAAAAAAACAAAAAAAAAAAGAAATTTATTATGCAGGATCAGAAACAGAGTCACAACACAAAAAAAAAAAAAAAAAAAAAAATACCAAAAAAAGGTTTAAACTGTTCACTGGAAGTATGTCCCTTTGTTGGTACATTTTTGTTGTGTTCTGTATGGGTCTAGTCTCTGTTCATGTGAAGGCTCCTCACGGATGCCTCTTTCTTTTATGCCAGGTGCTGTTCTGTGTTGGCAGTCCCTTCCCTCCTCACCAGACARAATTCCTGGTGGCAAACCCAAAACCAGCTGTGGCTGCTCTGAGACTGCGCTGAATGAGCTCGCCCAGCTTAAAATAACTTGGCAAAAACCAAACCACCACCTGTGTCTGCCTGTGAGCCCAGGCTGGGCTTCCACTCCCACATGAGAGAAGCCGTGCAAACGCTGCAGCGGCAGGGGAAGGGATGGATTCASAGTGGCACGGGGYAAGGATGAGAAGGGAAGAGGGGACACTGCTGTAAATCAGTATTTACCTCAAAAAGTGAAGCATTTGCCAGTGTGAAACTCGTCCCTTAATATTTTCTGTCTTAAGCTGCCAATAAGGTTCTTTCTCACAGATGAGGTGACTGGAAGGGGCTCTGGACTAGGATTTATTCAGATACCCCAGGTCCCATCAAAGCCAGGAGTCACCAAAACCTCCCCGTGGATAAAGAAATGAGAATTGTGGTTTCAGAGGCAATGTACGGAGTGGAGCTCTCTCCCTTSTGGGTGATGAGGAGAAGGGTAAGCTGTTCAGCATCTGAATAAACACTGCATCAACCTGACTGACTGTGTTTTTTAAATAGGGTTTCTACTGATTTTTAAACACCACATCCCACATTACCAAGAACGTTTGTAACACCATCAGAGTTAACCTCTGGACACCCAGATACATCACCRAAGTAATTTGTACCCTCCCTGTGTCTCCAGCCACCTCAGGAATGTTGCCCAGGGTGATGTTCTTGCCASGTGTAGGTTAAAGGCTGCAGGCAGAYTGATGAAAACATTCTACCTTTTTRCACTTCTAACCTTTGRAAAACCCTTGCAACATGAAAAGCTCTGCATCTGCAYTAAAAGCTGATTAGTGAGACTCAGACTAATTAGTCCCATCAAGAGTTGATGGGCTGTTCCCTGCTCAGTGCTTGTCCTCTGCCCTTGGGGACCAAGTGTGTCTGCTCCTTCTAAAGCAGTGACAGAGGGAAAAGAAATGAGAACATAAATAAGGGAAGGGGGATCCACGGGCCTGCACCTTGGAAGGTCTGGAAGACCTGGGATGTCCCTGCWTTCCTGACAGGCAARGCACTGAGGTTGTTTTGCTGCCTTCCCTTGCTCTCCCCCGTTAGATAATCAGCTTTTTAGAAGGAGCTGTTTGTGTAGCATCTGGTACCTTACAACCTCCAACATCACTTGGTTAGAACAGATGAACAGTGCTCTCTTGTCATTAAAACACTAGGAAATTTGTATTTCGGTCCAATTTTGTAAGTATTCTTATCGAGGCTTTTATGTCCTTATCTCTACATGCATGAGCCCAGAAAGAGATTTAAAAAACAAAAACAACCAAATGAAAATGTTAATGGTATCTTTCGCAAAAAATGTTTTGCTTAAGGTCCCAACCCAAACACACAATCCTTCAACAAATCAGCCTTCATTTRAAAACAAGAATGTAAGTGTAAAAATGTCAACCACCTAATAATTGCTGTTAATACCTAAATATTTTTTTTATTTCTGGGTGTCTGAAGGGCTTCCCATGTCACATGCAGAATGGGGATTGCTCTGAGTTGCTGCAGTACCAACTAGAAACCTTTCTGGAGCAGACCCAAGCTACTGCTGCCCGACACAGATATATTTTGGCACGTTATTTTYTTGTTCAGCCACTGCTCCAGCCTGACTCCCTGGGGACAGGAGATTGCTGCAGCCTTCTGTGGGGTGTGGAGTACCACAGACAATGTCAGTGCTGCAGACTGTCACAGGGAGGATCTGCTGTGACAGAAGCTGCACTGGTCACTGGAGATGTGGCTTTCTTTTTGTTGTCCAAGACACTGAATTTAGAGAACCTTTTGATAAAGAATACTCATCACCCCTTTACTTCTTTTACTTCAATACTTCTAGTCCTGATAAATTAATTACTTCTATAYATTCCGTTTCTCAGTGTTTTAATTGCAGAGAGAAACTCATTCCCAAAATGAGTGTGAAATTATTTTTTTAAAACCAAAACAATACATTTTCTTGCTAAGGGTGGAGTTCCCAAAACTCCTCAGTGAAACCAATGCAAATTGTTTCAATTATCCATTTCCTGCCATCACCAGAGGGAAMCCAACGTGGTCAGCRTGCACACAAAGCTTGGTTTCAGTAGAAAGGTGGTGCAACAGTGCCTGGGAAAGGACAGAGCTCTGCTGRGGCTGTTTAGTGTCGACTGCTGTTCACAGCTGTAAAAGGAACTCTTGCTGTTGTAGCAAAGCTGTTTGAAGATGCAGTTTGTTCATGACCCAGATCCTGGTGATGAACCAGCATTTGTACCACAAAATTCTACTATCAGCATTAACACACCATTCTTTATCCAGCTTGGTGCCAAAACCTGTAATCCTGGAAGCAACTTGAGTTAAAAGAGGAGAGGGTTCTGCTCTCATTGCTTCTAACAGCTCCTTACAACATGCCAGAAACTCTCAGGTTCCCCTTGGAAAGGCAGGGTCACATGTTCCTTCTCACTTYTCAGGATTCATCATTTACAAGSCTCTRTTMTRAATAYCAYATAYTCTGAAAGTTTAAACAAAAARTWRTGCAYMYTGTAAKAGAGTCTGTGATTAACTCCTTTCACTTTACCTCTGTTTCTGTTATTTCCTGCAGCGAACACAGGAAGGCAATAGAGATTCCATGATTCAGGGAAGGGACACCCATGAGACAAACCTCTGACAGGTGCACCTTTCATGAAAATTAATTTTACAGAAAAAACACTGCACCCTAGGAAGGAATGTTGAAAATAAACAACTTCACATTTTGATYTTAGGAGATGCAGCCTCCAACCACAGGGAGCACTGTGACCCTAACCCACACCACAACCCTCATGAAATTCCCAGCAGCCATGACAAAATGACTGCAGGATAATCCAGCATCTTGGCCCTCCTGCTGTGTCAGGAGTAAGGTACTGGGGATGCAGCCAAAGGGACAAAAGTTGGTTTAGCTGAGCATATTTTGAAAGCAGAGGAAGGACAAAGTCTCTCTACTGGAGAAGTTTAAAGCTTGTGAAAATTGTTTCCAATAACTGAGAAAGGACAGGAGCACAGATACTACCAGAGGCAAGAAAAACAGAAAAATAAACCAAACAACAGCTTTAATTAGATTTTGTGCATAACAAGATTAATCTTTGTGGTAAAGCTGAAACAAAGGAACCCCTAAAAATCCTTTTCTGCAAGGACAATGACAGCAATGCCTCAGCCTAGGGAAGGTGACCACATCAGCCAGGGTTCATCAGTGGAATGCTATTTTCAAAGAGTGTCCAACATCTTTCCCTTCTCTTCTGGATATTTAGATGTTTTTGTTCTGGGGCTAGGGAGGATGTTTCCTAGTGCATCAGCCCGCAGAAGTTCTTGTCCTGACTCAGGAAGATAAACACCTAAGGAGCTGCTACACTGAGTCTGAGATTCAATTACTCTATTTGGCCCATTAAYTGGGAAACTACTCACTCACAGGAGCCTGCTACACCCTGATGGGATTTAATGAACAACCAAAGCAGACCCCTCAAATAAAGCTCTCACTAATCTCTGCTGCACCTTGGACAGCTTCCATCCCACCAAGGCAGCACTTCAGCAGGATGCTCCCACCTTGGCAGTGTCAACATGAGGATGGGAAATCTCAGGCACAAGGAATACACAAAAACAGAGGGCCAGAACAAAGGGAAAGGGGCAAGAAAGGAGCCAAGATCCAGAGTCCRTTTCTTTCGATACCCTAACCTCCCTGAAAACGCTGCAGAGAAGGTCCAAGAAGGTGAGGGAGGCTGGCTSAGCACAGGCACAGACTCTGTGAGGGACTCAGCCGATGTAGATCCTGTGGAAGTCGTTGGCCCCRAAGGCCGCGTTGCACTTGGGGCACTTGCGCTGCCGGGTGTCGTAGCGCGTCTTGACGCACTCGAAGCAGAAGACGTGGAAGCACTTGGTGAGCACCGCGTCCTTCTTGCGCATGTTGCAGCACGGGCACGTCAGGCGGGCCTGCAAYACACASASAGWGYKSTGAGGGCTCTGCAGCCRCCTKCTCTGCTCAGAAAGACTCTGAACATGAAGGTCCTTCCACTCCTCAGAAGGACAATGTGGTTACTTCAATGCCAGAGTACAGACAAGACAGTGTGCCTACAGTCCTTGTGACTTAAGTAAAGAGGGAAGCTGACACACACAGATACTCACCTTGTAATCCTTGATTTCCTCCATCAGGATCTCATCACAGTTGGGAACCATGTCAGGCTTCTTTGTGGTCTCCAGCTTCCTGCGCAACCTAGAAATATCTTCCTGCACARAAAGAGGAGACCAAGTGAATGAGCAGTACATTCTCTGTCACAGCTTCTTTGGGGACCAAAGTGCACATGCACCTGCCTAAGTCATGCCACCCATAGTTTCACCCCCAATAACCCAAGAGATGATGTGATCATCTGATGCCACAAGTGCTATCAGTTATCAGTGGACAAAACCTGAAAGAGCCAAGACCTGATAAAGAAATTAAAGTGGAACTGTGCACCAAAAGAGTAGTTCAGCTGAAACCCTCTCCAAACTCAATGCACAAGAAGGACACTAAAGAAGACAGATATTGAAGGATTGTGCATATAACATATACCTCAGCCCGTTTGAAGTTGAACATCTCTTTCTCTCTAGTTACTCTGTTTTCCACAATCTCCTCCTGAAAATCATGTAACTTCTTCTGAGCCAGCTCTAGCTGGGCCTTCAGATCATCTGCAAGCTGGGCTGCATCCATGGCCTGAGAAAGAAAACCAGTATAGAAGTTCCAAACACAGAACAGCACTAATGATTTCCAGCCCCTTGTTATTATTATAAATAACAAGTATTAATATTAGTATTAGTATTAATAACAAGTGCTTAGTATTAGCACGTTCTGATCATTTAGCTTCAATATTCCTTTCAGCAGAGCCAAACCTTGTCACACTGCAAAGCATGTCACTTAGCTTGTGTGAACATTAACTTTAATGATCATTTACATTAACTGTAATGATCACCCAATTCTCTTAAAGTATTTTCAGCCTTCCAGCTTCCACATTTTCTCTTACATGGTTTAGAGGCAATTCTACAGCTGAACTAGAGAGAACTGCAACATACCYATTTCTAATAATTTTCTCTCTTCACTAGTTCTCTTTTAACATTATAAACAAGTTCCCTTAATACCACAAATGGTCATATTAAGCATAGATGACTCTGTTGAATTCTCCCCAGCTCCTCTTCAGTGATATTCCTGCTTTTCTTTCTGCCTGTCTTAATGTAATTTCTGCAWTTCTACTAAAACTTAGTAACCAAGGTAGCATCAATCATAAGACTTRGTCTTATTTTACTGGTAGCACACAAGGCATTTGTTAAAAAGTGTTCACATCCCCCAGCTGCACCTTCCTTTCTATAAAAGCTTTGACCTGAGTTAACTTCATCAGGCTGCTGCCTCTTTGCACCATAGGTTTTCTACAAAGGCACCTTACCTCAGCTCCCTAATCAGGCTTTTACAGAAACACTTATGACCTGCTCCTCTTTATCAAASGACTATATCAGTCTCCAGTACTTTAATCATAATTCTCTCCAGGACTCCTCAGCCTTCTGGTATAGAAATCCAAAACCAGGGAATATCAAKTTCTGTGATACCAGTGAGAGCTCAGAGCCTTTATTCCTCCTACAAGGCAACAGCTCCACCTTGCAACCCAAGAGGAAACGCAGCCATCACTCACCTTGCGTTTGTTCATTTCCAGGGCCTGWGTTCGCAGACCTAACTCCTTCTCTCCTGTTCCAATACTGCTCTGCAGTAAGTGCTCCTTCTCCTCCAGCTTACGTACAACCTGCAGCTGGGCATCCACCTTGGAAAGAAAGAGAGAAAGTACAGAAGGAATGAATGCATGCTCTGTGGTTGTATATATTATATAATAGGATTGTCATTAAAGCTGCAGGCTTAAACTACCCCTGCTTCCCTCTCACCAAGGAGTTCATCTTCAGCTTGCCTTRCTCTCCCTGAACAGCCATGCCAGCATCCAAGGGAGCTGTACCCAGATCTCTCTGGTCAACACTTTAAAACTTAGCATTCAAATATTTGAAGTTGTGAACAGTGGCTTAAAGAATTGCTCCAAGACAAAACAGTGGAGCAAAACAGTGTCAATACCACTGTTTTAGCTRTTGCTGAGCATTACCTACACAGCATCAAGGCTGAGTGTGCCCAAGAAGCTGGGATGCCACACAGCCAGGACAGCTGTTCCAGCTGGCCCAAAGGGCATTCTGTACCATACAATGCTCAGCAATAAGAGCTGGTGGAAAGGAGGAAGTGGGAAGATGTTCAGAGSTGCAGTGTTTATTACATAACAATAAGGCATGATGAAGCCCTGCCTTCCTGGAGATGGCTGAACTCCTGCCAGCCACAGCGAGTAACGAATTAATTCATTTTTTGCTTTGCTTGTGTGAACAGCTTTACATTAACTGTTGAACTGCCTTKTTTTCATCTCACTTGTGCCCCTCTGATTCTCTCCCTTACCTCTCAGTGGGGGAGCAAGCAGACAGCTGAGTGCAGCTGCCTACCAGAGATAACCCACAACACCTTCACCTTCCCCACCAGCTCTCTTGCCCTGGCTTCCTTTTTCCATATTACCTGTGTCTTCAGTGTCAAAACTTGGTCTGCCAGCTCCTCCTTTTCCTCTTTCAGCAGCTTGTGGATCTGGTTGGATTTGATACGTTCTGACATGAGCTTGAAGTTGGCATCATCCTTCTCCCGGAGCTGCTGCATCAGGCGGATGTTCTGCTCCTGCATGTCCTCAAAGGCTTGGCCTGTGACATCCATTTCTGACAGCAGGGCCTCTTCCTCCTGCAAAAGAATCACAGGCTCTGGCAAAACTGTCACCTGGACCCCATACAGTTACCCTGAACATTTTACTCAGATACCCAACCTAGCAAAGATGAAGGAAGATTCTTGGTATGAGGAAACAGTATCATCCAACAACTAGAAAATAATGCTCCTTAGAAGTCTGCTCCACAGCAGAGACTCTGAATTTGAAAGTGTAGAGAAAAGATGGTTATCTATGGCTTGTCTGGCAGAATCAGCTTTGACAGACTCATGGCCAGAGCTGAGCAGAAACCAACTCCCAATTTCCAGCAGCTGAACAGCTGTCAGATACACCAGGCCAAAAATTCTACATGTAGATAGCTTGACAGCTTCCAACTAACAGGCTGCCAAGCCCCTTAAACTCACTTTGGCCACTTCAACATTGACAAGGCAGAGCAGTTCTGTTCTACAGTAAAAATAATCAGAATTCTGAAAAAGTCCACATCAAATCACTGGCTTGCCTCTACCATACTCAGGTGGTCCTGCTCTCTCATTGGACAAAGCCTTGTTTAATAGAAGGTATGTACTCACATCATGCAAATATATTCATTGTATGAACTGTAGAGATAATAACCTTTAAAAACAAACTGTAACCTCCACCCCCAATGGCTGATAAAACCATTTCTCCTCCACCTGCTTAATCACAACCAGACATCTGATTGTTTATTTAATATTAGTTATTAAACATTTCCCACTATGGCCTGCCTGTGACACCCCTGAGTTGAGGGTTGAGGTGTTTATTCTGTTGGCGGTTCTTTTGCTTCTGCAGTTTCCTTCCCACTTGGTAAAAAAGGACCAAACTCACATCTCTGGCCCACACAGATATAAATTCCTTCTCTCTTCCTGGATGTAACCTGGAAGTGGCTCCTTCAGAGGTGCTCCAGCCAAAACAGAATTCATCAGAAACTTCTCACCTGCTTAGCCATGGCAAGTTTCTTCTGTAAATACTCAATTTGTTCCTCCACTGCTCGGATCTTGCGGAGGGCATCCTCATCAGCCATCTTTTTACTCTCCTTTTTCTCCTTGTCTTCCAATTCTTTCACCCTCTGCCTCAGTTCTTCAAGCTGCAAGAACAAACCAGAAATGACACTAAACACAAGGATGTGCCCTGAGCATTGTTAAGAGCCTGTTTTCCCCATAATTCTCTGAAACACTCAGAACTGCCTTCAAAGCATGGGAAAAGAAAAGCACATGCCAATTCAACATAGCATTACAGGCAGATTTACCCTTGAGATGGGTTGTAAGCCCAAGATCTTGACTTCAATAGCTTTGMAAATTTCACAGCATCTTTTATCAGAGCAGGAACACCAGTGTCTTGCAATTGTACATGTATAGATATGTGGACAGAAAACATCTTCTCCTTTAAAGGCTTCTGGTCAAGGACCTTTCTCCATATAGAAAGGAGATAATAAGGAAGAAGTAAAATAAAACACAGAGCCACAAACTTGGCAGACAAGTGATAACGGAGGCAGTAATGAAAATAAAACCTGGTCAGTCACACTAATTGATAAGAGCATGTGAGAGTGTGAGAATGTTTATTCCATCAAGGTTATCTGAGTGTGGGARAAGGAGGAAAACCAGAAACAAAATATACAAAGACAAAAACCTGACAAAACAAATATGGAGACGAAGAGAGGAAGGAAACCTCTCCAGCCACAAGTCGACAGGCTTTCAAAAAGCTACAGGGACCACTTCCAGGAAAATCAACTTGGACTTTGTAACTGATGACACTGTAAACCAAGAATGGCTCCTGAACAAGGAGGGCTGTGAGAATGAAATGTTGTTCAAATCCAGTAGCAATGTGCARGAAAACAGAGAGTGAGAATGAACAAATTTGGGTTAGACAGAGAAGGGTGTAAAAGAAGCCAGCCATATGTGATAGCCAGTACACCCTTGTCTGGCTCAGCCCTGTGCATGATCATCACAGCCTCTCCTGTCCTATCTTCTTGTATCTTTTTATTACACATTCTCTTAACTATCTCTGTGTAATTGAAGACTTTACTCCATGTATGTATGTGCTACATAGAGTCAGGGCTGCCTGTAGGTAAGAACTGCTTGTGAAGGGGTACCAAACAGAGAGAGGTGCTGGTTCTTGAGGGATCTACAAATGTCTCAGTGCTTATGGAACTAGAGATTGTTATGTGTGTGCCTGCACAATTGACTATCCTTGTTTATCTCCACRCCATTCCAATCTCTCTTCTCAGTGACAAAGCTGAGAAGACAAACAGTACTTAATTTTGGAGAGAAACAGCACAGTTCTGTTGCAGTGTATCTGAAGTTTAAGTAACACACAAAAAAAAACCAAGAGAAATTAGAAATACCTCAGCTTTTGCCTTCTTCTCAGCTGCCATCAGCTGTACTTTGTCTCTCTGCTCTTTGGGGGCAGAGCGGTACATATCYAGCAACAGCTTCATCTCCTTCTGGCTCTCCTGGGCCTTCCTGGAGAAAGGGAGACAGACSACTGTGAGAACACATCAGGAAAGCCACACTGTTACTGTTATTGTCAGCCTCGGAGTCTGACAATATTCTCTCCATGTCCCACATGGATGTAGAGTCATACTTGGCTCATCTTATCCCAGTAAYATGAAACAGCAGATGAGTACAGGCTGGAAAAGAAACATGTTCATGCACATGGGTTGAAAAGCAAAGTGTGAGGTGGAGGTGAAACAGTAAATTACAAACAATCCACCTCTGCTCAGGTAACCATCCAGGAGAGAGAAGCCTGCTCTGTCCTTTGTCAATAATTGCTGCTCTAAAGTTCTATGTCATGACAGCAACAAAYGTTACTTGACCCACACCATGAAGTATCTGGTTTGGTAATTCGTGCTTTAGGCTACTGTATGAAAAACAATAGTGCACTGACCAAATCACAATGAGATATAGAGGGTGCCAAGAAACTTTCTTGGTATTACACTTCACTTACTTATTCCCTGAGAGCAAGAATACACAAAGGGACAAACAACTTACTTGAGCTCAGCCTTCAGCTGCTTGATCACTTCAGCCTCCTTCTTTCTTCCATCTTCATGTTTCCCTTTCTCTTTCTCTTTGGACTCTCTCTCCTTCTCAGATTCCTTCTGCTTCTGCTTTTCCCGCTCTCGTTCCTTTTCCTTCTCTTTCTCTTTTTCTCGCTCTCTCTCTTTCTCCTTTTCCTTCTCTCGTTCCCTCTCCCTTTCCCGTCTCTCCCGCTCCCGTTCCTCTTCATCTCTCCTGGCCTTCATTTCATTAACATCTTCAGAAGCAGCCTTGGAAACAGACACTTGTGCAGAAGGATCATCAGGCTCCTGCTTGACCTCTGGAGGTTCCTCCTTTGTGTCTTCAGTGCTGGACTGGGACTGCAGGAGAGCACTGCCACTGCGAGARCGGATCTGGTGTGGAACAGCAAGAGAGATAAAAAGAAAACAAACCTTTAAGCTCTTAGCCAGAAATCTTCCTTACCCCCTTCTCCCTTGTCTTCCCAGATCCATSCTTCCATGCCCCCTTTGTAACTACTTTTCAGGGAGCACTACACAGCCACAAAGGAAGAGTATTCCTTTAGTCAAAGAAAGCAGGAGAGTGCAGAGCTCCACAGAAAATTTCACTGCATCCTGCACACTATATCAGAAACATTGATATTGCTGGCAAGGGTGACAGTGYTCCCCCTTCTCCTAAGCACTTTTCCCTCTTTTCAGGCATTTCCTGCTGTGTTACCTTGCTCAGGTCAGCCTGAGCCTCTCTCAGCTTGCGTTTGTATCTCAACACCTCTCCCTTCAGCTGGTGGTTGTGGTTCTGGAGGCTGCTGATGAGGTGACGCATCTCCCGATTAATTGGGCCTGCAAAAACARAAACACCACTGTAACACAACACACTTCTTCAGCCTTCTGTGAGGATTTTCTTTGAGATGGAGAACAAGCTAAATGACAATGACAAAGAGTTTAAATGAGACTGTTACCATTCTGCCACAAAACAAAGCAATACAACATACTTGCAGAAAAAGTTATGCCAGTTTTATATGCAACCATAAGTCCTTGAAATTCACAGTCCTAATTTTTCCATTAATATTACTTTTATCCCCATGATCCTAAASTAAACATGTCATCTTATAAAAAAAATTTGATATAAACGCCACTTCAGAAGTAACTTATTTCCTCTGATGAAATTTAAGAATTACTGCTTTCCTGTCCAGGTTGTCCTTCCAGACTCGGAAATGAATTCTTTCTGTATAAGTCACTTTTCAATAATGCAAAATATCCTGTTGTAAACCAAATTATTAGCAAACTGTATGTATTATAATCTAGAGAGAGAATCTAGAGAGAATCTAGATTCTAGAGAATCTAGAAAGAAGTCAAACAATATGGAAATGCCCTCCCAATAAAAGAGGTAAGCGCATTGTTTTTTGAGATGATGAGACTTGCCACAACTATTTAACAGTAAAAATGACTCAAGCTAGGTGTTGTACTGCACTGTAGCTTGTAAAGGGTGTTGAGAAGTAGGTGGTGGTTGTTTTTAGGCACAGAACAGTATCATACCTGCTTGCTCATTGGCAGCAAGTGTCTGTTCAAACTCTATCCTCAACATCTCATATTCTTTGCGGACTTGTGCCAGGGTRTCCTCCAGCTGAATCACCTCTGTGCGCAGCTTCTTGTGAAGGCTGACCTCGTCCCTCTGAGGAACAAAACAGAAACATAACTTGRTGCTTTCAACCTGGAGTATCTCACAACAACGTAAGGTATCAGAACAGCTCAAATTATTGCCAGAAATGTAAATTTCCTGAGCCACACAGACCCAGTAGTGATGGTCAGAGGCATGATAGAGCCCCTGGGGCTGATGGTGCAGAGGTGTTACCTCAATCAGTTCCACCTGGCGCTGGTGAGTGGCGCGGGTGCCGTGGAGCAGCGTGCGAGCCTCGTCAAGATGTGCCTTCAGCTGAAGACTCTCGTTATACAAAACTGAGAAYTGGGACTGCATGCAGCGATATTCYGGGGTCTCCTTCACAGCCTCCTCCACTGCTCGTCGCAGCTCAACCTAGTTGGGACACAAGAAAATGCCGCAAAAACAAAAATAATCCCCTTGTCTTTGGTTTTGTCCCACAAGATTGGAGAACAGTGAATCAAGCTGCCACAAAGACAAAAGCAGAACTTTAACAGGTTTTCTGTGAGATTGGTGCAAGTAATATGCTTCAGTATCAATTTAGAAGTCTCTGATTTCTCTGCTTTCACTGGGCTGCTTCTCTTGTGCAGTCACATGATGAAAGTTTTTGACTCTTACATCCTGAYATAGTTTCTCTCAAATATGTGAACTTGGTAAACGTAATAAACCATAATCACCTAAATCAATAAAGATGGACATATAGAAAAGTATGAGAAAACAGAGAAAATCCACATGCAAGGAGGTATTATATTACTCTTCCACCTGTATGACATGACTGAAACAAAGAGCAATTATTTTTAAAAAACAGGAACAGAACTGAACTCCTAGGAAAAAAGTTAGCAAATGATTGTGACTAGTAGCAGCAAAACAGACACCTATATACATACACTCAGCTTAAAAGTAATTAAGAGGAAAGAAGTTGTAAGCTAAAAATCATTTCYTTCTAAACAAACTCATGTAGATAAACAGAATTCAGAGGTGCCTCARGACAGCTTCTGGCATCAGATCTCTGGATTTAGGTTGTCGAGTCAGACATTTCTTGCAAGAGGCACTGATGACTAAGACAACATTTGGTTTATTCTCTCTATCATATACTAATCTACCACAGAGTTACACGTTTTTGTGCAACCACCTTTAAAACATGAGAAACTCATAGGCTATTTCTTRTCTATCCATCTCCCACAYTGGGAAAGACATAAATTCATTGACCYTTTCAAGAGCCTCTCTCCCCATACAAGTTCCCTGATATTTTCATTTCTCTGGTTCCACAGTGGGGTAAGTAGAAGAAGGTCATTGCTTGTCAAGAGATGAAAAGAGTTTTAACCAGACATGGTTAAAATGTAGTGAAAGATCACARTGGGACACAGGAAAGCGATCATTACAATTTCCAACGGTGACCACRCGGTGTCACCAACGCAGTGAACTKCAAGCKYGGTCACAGACTCGCTGAATTGTAGCTTGCCCAAAGTGTAACACAGACAAGARCAGGCTCAGAACAGACTCTGGAGACTGCAAAGCCCATCACACATATCACTCTCATCCTCACACAGGTACAGACATCTCACCTTGAGCTTTTCATTCTGTGTTGTTACTTCCTCAAGATCCTGGCGCAGTTCCTCCAATTCATTCAGGCGATTCCCAGCAAGCTCCTTATTCTCTTCCAGCTCTGCATTCATCTCYTCAAACTGTTGGGATAAACAGCTTGTAAATCCTACTGTTAATGTGTCTCCTGAGAGCACTAATGAAGTATCTGTTTATGCAGTAACAGCAATTACAGACATAATAGTCAGTAAMCTGACCAAGGGACACAGAGTCGAATTCCACCAGGTGTTTCCTAAGTAGGAAACCTGAACACAAACAAAATGGCTTACCTACAGTCAGCCAGATTTGTGGAACAGGATCTAAAGTTATCTAAAATAAGTATCTAAATTCTGTTCAAACTGTAGCTCTATGCACAAGTTCTCCTGGACTTTATTCCACCCCTTGCCCACAACCAAGCTCCTGACCTTACCTTGCGGGCATTAATGGTGATTGTTCCCCCATAGAGGCTGCTCCCAGCTCCATACACCTTGTAGCCTTTGGAATTTACCTGCAAAAAAATGCAACAGATTTCCTCAAGAYCCCATTAAATGCTGACAAGACTGATGCAGCATACCCAAGATGGTACACTCCAGGTTCTCAGTTCYCACAGCAAACTACCAGAGAGGATGTCACACATCCAAACCCATCCCCATTTCCCAGGTTTCCTGGCCAAGAGGGCAGCACTTACTCGTTCCAGGACATCGGCCAGGTGGCGGTTGAGCCTCTGYTCCCTCTTGCGRATYTTGTCAATGTCCCACTGAAGGTCATCAATCATGGTCTCTAGGACAGACACCCGGGATTCTGCTGTCTCCACCCTCTCTTGCAGCTTGGAGAACTGCAATCAAATGAGTCTTTCAGCCACCATATTCCTGGATACAATCAAACCTTCCTGAGGCTGMTCAGGAGTAATTTCTCTCTTATTCATCATGGGCTTTTCATCTTTTGCTGTGGTGATAGACTASTCAGTGAACAGACCTGAATTTTATACTGGCCAAATCCCAAGACAGTAACAAAAACAAGACAAAACTAAAAATGGAGAAAGAGCAGGAAGACAGTAATATCTGGCAGAATACAGAAGCAGCCACCTCAGCTTATACAATGGCTTTCTAAAATTTTGTTCTTTTTAATCCCTGTGTTCATCAACTYTACAGACCACTTCAATGCTCAGAGGTCTAACACAGAGCAAGACCAGCATTAACACAATTTGTGAATGAACAARCTGAAATCTCTGAAACAAATGCTGCTAATAATGTGAATCCCTTAATGACAAGGATCATCTTGTAACTGATATCATTACACTCTTAAATGACAGATAAAAACCAAGGAATTCAGAATGTCACCTCATTTGTCCCAGGTGTCTACAGCCACCTCAGCATCACCTGCCCCCACCTCCTCTGCTCTCCCCTTTTTTTCAAAAGTTAAATCCATTCAGCTCACTGACTTTCTTACACTGTTTTCCTTTTGTGATGCAATAAGTAAATCAAATCAATCTGTGTTACACAGAAAATCTATGTACAGTTCTCCAACAACAACCATTTTCATAACTTTCAAACCAATTTGCTTCTGTGTCTCCAAGGAAATAATCTGCTTTCCAAACTATAGTAATAATAAATTATGCTAAGCAGGACCTCAAARCAGATTTCTTTCTCTCTCCTTTTTATACCTCCTGAGACATGATCCTGTGCTTCTCCTGAAGAACATCAGCCAGTTCCTGCAGCCGTCCATTCTCRTGTGACAGGTAGGTATTCAGCTCCACTACTGCTTCTTCCATCAGTGTAATATCTGAAAGGTGCACAAAAAAGGGAAATTAATGGAAATCAGGAAACACTGATTTTAATTCTTAAACAGCAAAGAGAAATAAGAAAACAGAAAAGGAAATTTCTACGTATAACTTCAGTTTAATGCACCTCTCTCACAGGTGGTTTCTGAGGACCWGATCTCTATCCAGAGAGGTTTGACTTGCACTCCCTAGGCAAAAGGCTGCACATTTCTWCCCCAGGTATCATCCCTTCACACCAGAGATCACTTCACTGCATCAGTATCAGCAACTCAGAGCATGCCCTTGGAACCCAGAACACCCAAATGCAGGCTGAATTTATGCAGAAACCTGCTACAACAGTTTGTGACTGCCAGCTAAGGACAGCAACACTTCTCTACACCAATGCCAGATTTGTCAGAACTCCTTGGTCTGAGCACGCAGAAGGCACACCAAAGAGAAGCTACCATTCCATCCAAGTTTTCATTCCAAAGATTAAAATTCTAATTTTAAAACAATGATATTTTTAAAACAGTCATCCAAGTATAAAGTGGATCTGCTACATTAATTTTTAGAAGATGGTCATTGGGCTTTTTCTGCAGAACTGTGTTGTGTTCAAAACTGAATGCTACACTAAGTACACCATGCCATGAGATGGGTACCGGTTTCTCAAAACTCAGTGGAAACTGAGAGTTGGTTATTCCTATATCTTCTACTAAACTGCAAATGAGAAGGAGTCCAACATCAGCTTGCAATGCTGATTTCACTWCTTTACTTGTAAGCAGGAAGCCTTGTATGAGTTGGCTGAGGACAGCTGGGTTTGATAAGGTTCAACTGTGTTGTGTAACTTCTCATTAGGTGCATAAACACAGTACTGGCAGAAACAAGCTGATTTTTAGCCCAACACATTGGGCAGAACTATCAACATTCAAATTCAGRGCTAGCAACAATACACTTCTAGCAGATGGTCCTTTATCAGAGGTTTTGATAACAACAGTTTGGAAAGCCAAACCAATTCATTTTGGAAAACACATGCATTTGAGAAGGACTAGACCTTAATGTTTACAGTGCAGGATCAGATCTAAGATGAGCATTCCTGAATACCTGCCACCTTGCTCATACCTCCACTATTCAGCTTGTGAGACAGCACATCCACCTTCTCCTGCAGCTTGTCATACATTGTCACAATCTGGGCAACAGCACGGCGGGAGGACTCCACTCGCTCCTGCAGCTGAGATTCTATCTCCTCACTGGTACTGCTGGCTAAAGTGGCCAGGAAGGAGAATGCYGGCTCCATTCCTTCTCCTGGGAACATAAAGAGGTGAAGAGGTGAAAAAAAGTAAATGTGCTCTAGAAGGTAATATATCACTGATCTTCACAATCATAAAAAATGTCTCTCTCAGCYTTTAGAAAGGGACATCAGCTTTATCCACAGCTGAATTCCATCTTTTCCACTAGCCCCAACAGGTGCCTCACCTCGTTCCCTCTCATCTTTGCGCTCCTGATTACTGTCGGAATCTGGTTCAGGTTCTGGCACCACCAGCGCTTTTCTTTCAGACAAAAGGTCTCCAAGACCTTGATCCAGGTCGAAGCGTTTAAGGATGATGCGGATATTTTCATCGAACTGAATGACGGGCAAAGCAAGACAAGATGAAGAATGGATGTGAATAAAGAGAGTGAGGTGATACAGAAGGAGAGACAAGAGAACAGTGTATATATATAAAGTAACAAAGTATATAAAGTAAYAAAGCTGTTACCAACCTGATTCCAGTATCTGTTGATGATCAGCAGAGAGGCATCATCAGTGGCCTGCCGACGCTCCAGTTTCTCGATGTGCTCCCGCAGCTCATCTTCGATGGCCTGGCGCTGGTCAAGCATCTCYGCCAGCTTCCTGTTCTTGGTCTGCAGGGTCCGGATGTCCAGCTCCTCCTGGACACAGGCACACGGGACACAGTCCAGGTCACACAAGGGCTCATACTGACCCCAGAGACATTTTTGCCCACAGATGAAAAAGAACAAGGTACAGTGGGATTATGCAAGGAACACATACCGTTGAAGAAACACCACCAAGTTTAATGGTCTCCACAGTGGTGCCTGAATCTTCAACACCTGCCTTCTTCTCYGGAGGTGCAGAAGGGCCAGGCTCTCCAGCCGTCCGTTTATTGCCAATTCCAGACATGGYGGCTGAAGTGTATCGATTCCCACCTTCTCCAGGTTCTTCCTGAAGATTAAAGAACACTATTCAAAAAATGCCAAATACACATCCATGCAGTCAACTTGTTTTGGGGTTTTTAGCATGCTGCCCCATCAGTAGCAAGATGCCCAAAAGACAGCAAATCATGGGATTCTATAAAGATTTTGAAAAATATTTTTGGGAGGAATGGGTTAAAAGTGGAAGACTGGTGAGGAGGACTGTAACACATTCAAGTGACCTTGCAGCTGGGATAAACCAGTGATCTCTGGCATGGGCTGAGCTTAAAAGTGCCCACATCCCTGTTAGTTCACCTCTGCCCTGGTGCTGCTTCAGGAATCCCACAATTAGCAAGGTGATGGATACAAACTCCTTGTGTTCTGTGAGTTTGTGCCTGTCTGAGCTGACTCACACATTCTGGTCCAACATTTTAAGCTGTAAAAGACATTAACAAGGTCAGCACTGAAAGCAGAAAGTTGATGGGAAAATATCCACTGCTCTGTAATGTTAAAATGGAAGCACTGTACCTTATCACGCTCTTTGCAAAAAAATCTTCATCCAGGTTCAGTCTCTGCTTTTCTGCATCAACAAACATTAACCAGGTTAGACTTTAGCAAACAACTGAGACTGTGTCTGTGTGGCACCAGCTCACTTCACAACAACCAAACTGTTCCTATTGAATCTACACACAAAGCCAGTCAAAGCTGAGGGCAGTGACACCCTGGAAATGAGCCCTGTACTTAGAGATCTTACAAATCCTACAGAACTAAAAACCAGCTCCAAGCCGAGGCTTGCAGACACCCATTCCAAGAGTTTTTCTGTGTACTAGGAGAGATGCAGATGTGTTTGAAGAGAATCCATCCTTAAATTGATGCAGTCTGAAAAGCTSTGGATCCATAGTTACAGAATYASAGAACAGCTGAGGCTGCAAGGGAGGACTGGACGTCACCTGTCCCCTGCTCCTGGATGAAGTAGGGTCAGCCAGAGCAGATTGCCAAGGGCCTCTCCAAGCAGCCTGAGCATCTCCAGGCACAGAAACTCAGCCTCTACCAGCACTTGATTACCCTCAACATTAAAACAGGTTTTTCTCACGTCTGAACAGTATTCCCCATAGTTCCCTAAAATATTATTGAGCAAAATTACAAGTATCTTGCCAAAGGGTTTCCAAAACAAATGGAGCAGCTGGAGGTGGAAAATGGAACCAATTAGATCGTCACTAGACATGAGCTGCATTCTTTTCCCAGTCACTGATGCTGTGCCAGCCTCTAGACTGAATGAAACCATAAGTGAATGAAATGCAAACCATAAAACCTGTGTTGTTCCATTTAAGCCTATAATGGCATTTATACTCAAACTAGGGGTTACAAACTGAACCTTCCAGTTCTCTATTTGCTCTACCGAAAGCAGTAAGACCATTGCATTTTTAAGATGAAGCTGGTGCACTGCTCTGCCAAACCTCAGCATTTAACAAGCATCTCAGCTTGGCGTTACCCTTCATCACACACAAAATAATATAAAGATTATTTCTAAGTGAGCTACTGAAGCAGCACACATGGTGTTCCTGTGAGGTATTTTTCAACATAAGCATTAAATTACATCTCAAATTAAAAAACAGACAACTTAAACTGAACCATTTTCCAAATCTTTGCAGCAGCACCAACTTCAGCTGGAATTACAACGGCACTAGAAGGGGCGGGGGAAGAGCTGTCACTAAAAACACTTCATTTGTCCCCTGTCAGTCCAGCAAGCCACCAGTCACCACTCTCTTTCACTCTGTTTTTCCATGGATAAAATACCCCTTCCACTATCCCCACAGTTCCAGCTCCCCTCTCCCCACTTTCTCACCTTCTGTACACCAGGACCCAACTCGTTAATTTTTTATGGCCACAGATCCTCTCTGTCACAAAATCACAGAATAATTTAGACTGGAAAAAACCTCTGAAACTGAGTCCAAGCTGTCACCACGCTGTCAGCTAGACCAGGGCACTGAGTGTCACATCCAGTCTTAACTTAAGCACCTCCAGGAAGGGACAGGSACTCCACCRCCTCCCTGGGCAGCCCCTTCCAGTGCTGACAACCTCTTCTGCTGCACACTTTTAAGTGTGAATGTACACTGCTTTGAATGTGAGATTTGACACAGAAGAGCTGATCTGCTCTGCTAACTAACAAAATTTTACTCACCCTGTGTTTGCCTMAAAAAAAAAAATAATATGGCTTTCTGATTAAAAGCCCTACAAATTCAAACTCAAATTAGATTTTCTCTTCTCATAAACTACCATTCTAAATCCAAAAGTCTCAAGGTTTTATTACATTTGCCACCACCAGCTGCTCCGGGCGTAGTACAAAYGTACTACAAACTGTAGTACAAACTATACTGTGGTGAAGTACAAATATAAACCTGTAATTATGTACAGTCAAAGAATCAGAGAAATAAAAGCTGCTGTTTGAGTTTATACTCCCCAGCAGAATTCCAGAAGTTCCATCCATAAGCCTAACAGGGATTTTTTCCATGGCTTCAGGTCAGGCTCAGCAGGAATATCTTAAGCATTTAGAAGAAAGAAAAAAACTGCAAATCCCCTGCTCTGCCCAGGCCTAGCAAGGCACAGCTGAGGTGCTGTGTCAAATTTTGCCTCCTCAGTACAGAGACAGCCACAAAGATGATGTGGGAGCAGCACTCTTACAGACTGTGATCTCTGGGCCTGGTTAGCCTGGAGAAGACTGAGAGAGAAATCTCATTAATGCATAGAAATATCTCCAAAGTGAGCGCCAAGAAGGTGCATCAGACTCAATTTTCAGTGCTGCCCAGCAACAGGATGAGGAGCAGAGGCCATAAGCTAAAACACAAGTCCCACCTCAAGGTGAGGAAGAACCTCTTTTCACACTGAGGGTGGCAGAGCCCTCAGTGAGGAAGCGGAGTCTTCCCCCTCAGGAGACATCCCAAACCCAGCTGGATTTATTCCTGTGCCACCTGCTCCAGGTGACTCTGCCTTGGCAGGGGGGTCGGAATGGGTGATCTTAACCAGAATAATTCTGTGATTCAGCCTCCCACACACACACACCAACCGCTCTTTTCTCCCACATCCCGTSAGGGTCCTGCCCCAAYCCYCGGGATCTCCCCACAGCRCCAGCCGGACACRCCTCARGCCCGTCCCTCCKTCCGCGGTGCCTCCAAATTCCAGCGACCCCCTCCCCTCCACACGGCCTCCTCCCGAGCCCCGGCTCCCCACAGACCCACCACAGCCGCCCCGTCACCCTCACCGCCGCCACCGCCTCCTCCTCGCCCCGCTCGGCCGGCAATGGCCGCCGCCGSCCGCCCCTTCCGGCCGCCATTTCGCCCTCACCCGTCATGGAGGCGCCGCTTTGCCCTCGCCCGACATGGCGGCGCTGCCGCGGAGCCCGACGCCGCCGCCCTCACCCTCAGCAAAGATGGTGGCGAGGGCGGAGCAGCACACGCCTGCACGGAGGGAGGAGGTCCCGCCCACACGGAGGGAAGAGCTCTCGCTTTCACGGAGGGAGGAGCCCCCGCCCTCATGGATGGAGGAGCTGCCGCTGTCAGGGATGGAGGAGTTCCCGCCCTCACGGAGGGAAGAGCTCCCACCCTCAGGGACGGAGGAGCTCGGGAAGAGCTCCCGCCCACAGGAACGGAGTAGCTCCCGCCCTCAGGGATGGGGGAGCTGCCGCTCTCAGGGAAGGAGCTGCTCTCGCTTTCACGGATGGAGCAGCCCCCGCCCTCAGGGATGGAGCAGCTCCCGCCCTCAGGGATGGAGGAGCTCCCGCCCTCAGGGACGGAGCAGCTCCCGCCCTCAGGGACGGAGTAGCTCTCGCCCACACGGAGGGAAGAGCTCCCGCCCTCACGGACGGAGGAGCTCCGCCTTCATGGATGGAGGAGCTCGGGAAGAGCTACCGCCCACAGGAACGGTGGAGCTCCCTCCCTCACGGATGGAGGAGGTCCCGCCCACACGGAGGGAAGAGCTCCCGCCTTCACGGAGGGAGGAGCTGTCGCTCTCGGGGTAGGAGCAGCTCCCGCCCTCATGGATGGAGGAGCCCCCGCCCTCATGGGTGGAGCAGCTCCCTCCCACACGGAGGGAAGAGCTCCCGCACTCACGGGGACGGAGCAGCTCCCGCTCTCAGGGATGGAGGAGCTCCCGCCCTCACGGAGGGAAGAGCTCCCGCCCTCAGGGACGGAGCAGCTCCCGCCCTCAGGGATGGAGGAGGTCCCGCTCTCAGGGAAGGAGCAGCTCTCGTTTTCACGGAGGGAAGAGCTCCCGCCTTCATGGATAGAGCAGCTCCCGCCCTCAGGGACGGAGGAGCTCGGGAAGAGCTACCGCCCTCACGGAGGAACAGCTCCCGCCCTCAGGGACGGAGGAGCTCCCGCCCTCACGGGCCCGGGAGGAGCCGCCTCCTTGCCCACCCCGATCGGAGGTGCCGAAAGCGGACAAAATGTTCCGTGCCAGCCGTGCAAAGACACAGCGGCTGTCCCTTGTAGAAGGTGACATCCTTGTTCTCCTCCAGAAGGAATATTCTGCTTTCCTCAGTGATTGTAGATTAGCTGTCGCCTCCTTGTGAAATTGGTGGAGGCAGCGCAGCGGATGAGGGGGAAAAATTCAAGCAGAAAGATGAGTGGTAAGGAGGGAGGGATTGATAATACTTGTGTTAATATTTGAGATACTTCTGTGAAGAAAGTGGGAGAGCCAAGCAATTCGATGTCAGTGCAGAGGAACTGCAATTTTTAATTACTTAGAGTCTGCCAGGAGTGTGASAGGTAGGGCCGCTTTCTTTCAGTTTCTCTGCAAGAGAGAGTTGAGCTCATTACAAAATTATAGTTGGTTAAGGATTTGAGTGTTTGAAGCAGAGTATTTATGGGAAAGGATGCGCGCTTGTTTTTAGCATGAGCAGAGCAGAGAAAGACTAACAACACTTAAGACCCAGAGACGAATTGAATAAATAAAGTTGTAAGGAACAGCCCAGAGAGCAGATAATTTTGGTTTTGGTGTACTCAGGTTGTGGCCACACTCAGATGGACTGATTCTCCACCCTATGATCAGGGTTATGTTAAGCATCACCCCGCTACTTATTCCAAACCTCTATTCCAAATCAAAAGGACCTCAAAACCTGAAATATTGTCTCTCCCTCGAGTTGAAAGAGTAGCAGCATCCACCAAAGTTTGTTAGGAAAGCCTAACACACTGGTGTGAAATGCATCATTTTTGGTAACACAGGAGGCAGAGACAGCGCTGTGAGYTGTTCACATATTTCCCAGATGTTTCTGCAGATGTGYAGTTAAATTTGGAGCTTTGGCACACCCAGGACAGCATTTTAAATGATCTCTAGTCCAGCAGAACTGTGCTGCTTCCAAGAATAAAGCCCATATGGGAGCTGGTGTGGAGCTGATCTCGCTCAAACCTGTTGGTGAACCTGAGATTGTGGYGAGCAGAAGGCTCTGYCATGGAGGGCAGAGGGAATTCCTCTCTTTTTAGGGAAGATTTGTGTGCCTGGAATCTGCTGAGGAAATCCCAGAGCAGAGATTCATCCCAAAGGTGGGAGAAGAAGGGCTTTGGCCAGTTCCAGGTGCTGGCAGGTGGAAAAAGGGATTGCAGGTTGCACACACAAGGAAAAGAGGATGGACAAATGGATCCACGGACACAAGAAGCAGCCAGCCTGAGATAATAAAGTGGAAAAATGACATATTCAGGCAAGGAATGAATGGACAAAGCAAAATAGTAACCACAACACTCACAGCGGACTGACTTCCCTAAAAGAGCTAACCAGATTCCAAATTCAATGGAGCAAAGCCCTTTCCATTATGTTTCTCTGGTAAAGGTTTATTTTTG
>NW_026623965.1:214725-217455 GCF_030028575.1 Malurus melanocephalus
ATGACCATTATCCATCTATTGCAGTAGATGTGTTTAAATTTTAAAGAAAAGCTCTTCAGAATCCTGATAAGCTCTTAAYTCGTGCTTAAAGAGACCCGAGAAAGAAAACAAGCTTTGTTTGAAAATATTAATTACTCAGCAGCGAAAATTACAGAATATGCAAAATGAGGTCTAGAGAGATTTTATGCATCTTTCTGCCAGTGTAACTCTTGTCATTATAGCAGGTTTTCCTTTTACATCATGGACTAGTCACAGACTTTAATGTCTTGCTAAAGTCTAAACATACAACTTTCAAAAAAACTATTCACCTGAAAGAATGAAAAATATTAAGTACTTGAGTCTCCATTTTATATCCATTAGGTGGAATGAAAAAAGGTTAAAAAAACACCATTCAGCTGAGTGGAATTAAAACATCATAAATTTCAAATAGTATTGCCCCTTAGAGATTTGAAGCAGTTTAAAAATAATCGTAATTTGATATAATTTTCCTGAGAGTCTTCAGGGAAAAAAACCTTGTACAAGTAGTACTCAGACTTTCCAGCTAGACARGCCATTTCTTTCTTGCCAGCATCTGACCTTTAGTTCCAGAAGTGCTCACCTAAAATGTGCAGTGAGAGAAAGCAGAGAAATCACTAACATTTTGTGCTTCTCACACAAATGCAGAGTTTGTTAGTGAAAAGTGCCCAGTAATCACACAAAATAACTTCACACCATTCTGCAACAGAAAGAAAAAGTTTTCCAGCAGTCCCTGGGGATAATTTCTCCTGACTTTCAGTTTGGAAATCTGGTTCGCCTCTTCACCTCATTCTCCTTTTTTAGCATCAGCATCTTTTTTTTTAGCAAAAATTGCACTGTTGCACGCCATTCTTCTATGTTGCAAGCAAAAGAATAAGTAACTGAGAGCTGTATTTTAACAGATTTTTCGAAAAGCCACTAAACTTTAAATCTAAATTGAAATGTTTATCCTTTTCTTAGACTCTCTGATCTGCAAGRTGAATTAGCTATTGGTATGAGCCTGAAAAATTAGCTATAGGTATAAGCCTGAAAAATCTGGGATGCAGTTGTATGGGGAATGCTCTATAGAAGGAAAACTGGGAAAATATGTGAAGGGTGGTTAGTCCTGAAGAGATAACCAAAACAAAATGCACAGAGCAGGATGAAAATGAGATTAAAACATCTCAGCCTTTTCAGAGAATACTAATCAACCCCAGACATCCAAGCCAGCATGAATCCATCCTCCCTGGAGTTGTGTTTCCTCTGTCTAAAGTTAAAAACAAGAGCCCTGACATATAAACTCATTATGTGTCCAATAAAGAGCAAAGGACTTCGAACACATTTTGTCCCCAGTGATCAATATTCAGTGTAAAAGAAACAAAGAGAAAGCCACTGCCACTGTGTGTAACTTGGTTATCATCGATATTGTATTTCTATTTCAAATGAACATCAGAAATGTCTGCTGCTTCTTTAAAAAGAAGAATATAAACAGTAAATATTGATTGATTTACCATAGGGGTTTTTGTTTCCCTATAAATACTTAGCAAGGGGAGAAAACTATTTTAAAAGTCAGYCTTTGAAGTGAAAAGCAGATACTTACAAGGAGAATATATCCACTACAGCTGTGTACAGAAATAACCAGGCAAATGTTATCACTTGGTGTCTGTAAAGCAGTAGCATTGTCACTACAGAACTTCCCAGAGTGTTTGTGGAGGAGGCACAGCCTTTACAGGTTATGTACATCCTGGCACAACATGTCATTCTAAAAACTATTCACTCCTTCTGCTAGAATCCAATCACTATGGATTTTTTCCTAAAGAGACCAGGCTTACTAAAATTTTTTTTTTCTATTTCTCTTTCTTTTCTGTCTTTTCACAGCTTCCTCCTTGTCCCTAATAAATGTCGAACACACTTCTCAAATGTCACTGCATGAGCAGAAYCTTCAGCACACCCCAAACAGGAAGCTGTTTGTTTGATTTGTTGGCTGAATAATCAGTTTGAAACAAGCAAGCAGTTTGAAATCAACAGGAGTGTRCATACCCTCCTGCCCTTGCCTTCTGGTAAAAAACATGAGGAAAGCCAAGGAATCAGGAGGGGACAAGAAACATGAAACAAGAGTAAGGATATTTTGACAGGGCACAAATAACACAACTCCATAAGAAACCTGAATGGTTGGGCTGAACMTTCRCTACTTGGATTTTTATCTGRTTCTAGTTTTTAAGTCCTGTCCAGTTATTGTACAGCCTGAATAATTTCATAATTTCATAAGTAACTATTTCTTCYGAGCACTTCAGGTTGCAGTTAAGTTACTGCACAAGTGATTGTGTCCCCAGATTTTGATCTCTGCTTTCCAGACCCCTCCTGGTTGTCCTGACATCATCATTTGGTGTGGGGAACTGAAGGSATGAAGTGACCCAGCTGAGACATAATCCACCAAAAGAAAATGTTTATTTTCCAGCTACATCAGTGTCCTTTATGCTCGTGCACAGCACCATGGTAAGAATTGGATGAGTAGTCAGGAATGACAGGCTTCCACTGTCCTTCTGTGACACTGCCCCAAAATCACTTGGGACTCTTCTCCTTCTGTCTTTTGGGACTAACAGAAGYAGTTTTAAAGAAATAATTGTTTAAGAATGAAAGTCAGGTGCTCCCCTGAAAAGTATGCAAGTCAGCAAATAGGGAGCTGCACAGAAATCACACAAATGACAATGACCTAAATATTTATTCACAAAGAAG
>NW_026623965.1:217685-222164 GCF_030028575.1 Malurus melanocephalus
AAAAAAAAAAAAAAAAAAAAAAAAAAAAAAGGTTTCTCACAATTTCTGTAACTCTAATCCTGGGATGAACATAATAATGGACCTCCTAGGGATGTACAATCTTTCCCCCACCTCCAGTATTCTCACATACCCTTTGTGCTGTGTTCAATTCCAGAATCTTTTGTGTTTCCAGTGCATCAACTTCTGAAGCCACAAGAGGATTTAAGTGGAAAGTAGAGTTTAAATCACTGTCATTAAAAACCAAAAAAGAGGCAGAGGTGGTCAGCAAAGAACGATTTTGGAAAGCAAATCACCTGAGAAAATGTGATTTCTTCATTGTTTTAAAAAAGGTAACATGCATCTTAGCAAACTGGTGGATCTTCCAGCATGCCTAACTTGTTCCTAGGAAGTCACTCCAGGACCCCAACTGCGGTGCTTGATTGTGTTTATTTTGAGAATTATTGATGTTCTGGCTTTCTCCCCTTCTTCCATGGTGTGACTGCAATAAGAAGCCCTAGGTATGGGACAGGTTTTGCCTGTAGGAAGAATAAAGATCACAGGCATGCAAAGCTGATTTCCTTTGTTCATCATGCTTTATTAGAAGGAATAATAGAAGTTACTCTGTTAAAATTAAAAACATGCATCATGCAAGAAGCTTCTGGTTACAAGACTGGGCACTAGCAAAATTCAAGCTGCGCTCCACAGAACATAATGTTTTACTGGAACAACCTAAGGAATTTTTTTTCTTGCTTTTTTTTTTTTTTTTTTTTTCTTTTGCCACACATTTCTCTTAGATATAAGAGAGGTCACAGGCTGAAAACAGTTTAGCCCAAACACATGGACTTGTGTTTTCTGGGGCTGTGGGCACAAAACCAAGGAGTATTTACAATTACAGACAGTAAACTTTCCCTGAAGCATCTTTCAGGTAACTAGTTAATTAGGTATTAATTAGGTCACAGGGCTGGCTAAAGGGTTTGTTCATAGAAGAACAGGGAAGAAAAATAGGGAAGTGGAACACAGAGAAAAGCGGTGGAGGGCAGGAGGGAGCGGGAATGAACCAGTCAGAGGCCATCTTTGGGCAGTCTGATAAAATCTTTGAATCCTGAATATCCTCCTCCAAATTTTCATGTAGCTAATGAGCCTTCCCACTTCAGCCAATGCACCCGAGAAGATTTGGCTGTGGACTGAGAAAATGAAAGCTTTTTAAAGGGTGACACGCACATCAAGAGCCTGCTGGTGACTCTGACACTTTCTGTTGGAGTTTGTGGGACCCCGGTGATTTTCCCCTTCCCGCAGTGAGGCGAGGGGTCCGGAGCATCCAACAGGCGCCCTGAGGTGTGGGAGCTGGCGGGGACACCCGGCAGAGGGGACACCCAACAGAAGGTGACACGTGGCAGAAGTGACAYGGGCCAGTGGTGACACCCGGCAGWGGTGACACCYGGGCTGGGGACRGGCTGGGGGARCTGCGCTGCCCCTGCGGTTGTCCCCCCGCTCCCGATGGAGTGTCCGGGGACCGCAGAGCAGGAATGAGGAGCTCTGGCTTGCCCTCCGCCCCGGGCATCCTCCTGGGGCTTGGGATTTACTCCCGCATCTGCTCCAGGAGCCGGTCCCCTCCCCGGTGTGCGGTGACCCCTCCGACCATCTCCCCCTCCCCTCCTTCCTTGAGCATCCCTGTGCTGGYGGAGTCACATGTTTGGTCTTTGGTGCCTTTAATCCCACCCTCGGTGCCCGAGAGGGAGGAGAGAAATTCGCGGAAGAGAAGTGAGCCGCAGCCGAGRGCAAGATCCCGGCGGGAGCGGAGCTGCGTGCGGCAGGGAGGAGGCAGCGGAGTGCGGATCGGGTAAATTCCCGCTAGAATCGGGTAAATTCCCGCTAGGATCGGGTAAATTCCCGCTGGGATCGGGTAAATTCCCGCTGGGATCGGGCTGTCCGGGGGGATGCTGTCCCTGCGGGGGATAAGGAAGCGGCGCACCGAGGTTGGGGAGCGGTGAAAGGAGGGGGCACGAAGTTGTGGCTGATGAGCCGCCACAGCTGCTCAACAGGGCTGGGCTTGGCTGCCGTGGCTGCGGCGCTGGAGCCAGCAGGGAAGTGGAAACCCTCCAGGGATGGAGGAGATGTTTCTRTGCTTGCTCCGGGGATGTGGCTATATATGGTGACCAACAGGAGGACGGGTGGCCAGAGCCCGGCAGGGCCTCGGWAAACGGCCCTTCCGTTAGGGCAGGTGAGTGGAACTCTTMWGGGAAYGGGGAAAAGCCAGCCAGCTCCTGTCCTGTGCTGGGTGCCACCCAAAGGAGCCCTCCCCGAGGTAGAAGAATGGTCAAAATCTCCCTGGTCTGAATCCCGGGCTGAGGAGCTGAGGACTGGGCACACTGAAATGCCATTTGTGGGTGCTGTCCCTGCAAGGAGGGCAGAGAGTGGAGGTGGGATGAGCTTTTCTTATCTAACGCCCTCTCCTCTGTGACCATCACCACTGAGGTGACTGCCATTAATCCCAGTGCTTTACGGGTCACCTTGTGCTACCTGGCAGCTCTCCCGAARGGAACGAGGAGCACCTGAGAAACCCCACGGCCGAAGTCACTGACATTTGGAATCAGAGGCTGCTGAGGGAATCTGCAGTTGTGCTGTGATGCAGCAAAACACGAAACTGTGCTGATGTGCACYACAGGTTCCTGGGCTGGCTCCTCTCCTGCAGTCACTGAGAAAATCATTTATGTGCAACCAAAAAGGCTCATCAGGTTCAGTAAGCATTTGCAAGCACAAAAGCTAGGAGAAACATCCTCCTGCACACGTGAAATCTGCTGCTTTCTTGTCTGTCCAGCAAGGGCATGACTAATTATACCCCAGATTATTTCTCAGCTCCTGCATTTACCTCATTTTCTCCCATTGGGGCTCAAGCAGATCACCATTATCGCCCAGAGCCAGGGCAGTCCCTTTACCACGCCTTCCTATGCAGGATAAATACTCAGTTTCCTACGTTGTCGGGGGAGGGGAAGAACAGGGTGTATTCCTCAGGGAAAAGTGCTGAATACAGAGAAGTCAGTAATTTAACAATAGTAGAGAGTGTTTCCTCAGAGAGGAAAGCTTTTATTAATATGACTAAACATTTYTCTTTCAAACAGAGCTTTGAATCACAATACTCTGGTCGTTGCCTTGCACAATTTTACGTTTTGATTGTTCCACAGTCCTGTGCCAACTGGAAATTTACARCCTTGTCATCACAGGCCTTTGCTCACAACTATTGTATTTCCTTATTCCTGTACTTTGTTCTTCACAGTCATAAACCAACAACAGYAAAGCTGCAACATCTGCAGTGTTARCAGCCATCACCACATCTGTTTCCTTTTCTGTCCCCCTCCCCCCATCCATACACCCACAACTCTACTGGCACAGGTGAATTTTTAAGAGAATTCATCCCTGTAGGGATAACAAAAGGGCTTTTTTAATGATCAGATGATGATCAGATGATATTTAGTTATACATAAATTTCAAATGTTGATTAAGGAATAATTTAATTATAATTTAACAATAATTAATAATTAAGCTGTAATGAAATGGTGATTGAACCATGTTTTAGTTGATGATTTCAACCAYGATTTAAACCATTATGAGACTTACTACACTTATTAAACCTAAATCTATAGCTAAYATGAGCATACAATAAATATGCAAAAGGTATTACCTCACTATAGATATCAGGTGCTGGATAAGAAGGTCTCTCAGCCTCCAGAAGGATTCTGGAGCAATGCCCCTGCTCATGGCAGCTGTAGCAGCTCCAGTTTTGTCTAATCCCAGCTCAGGCTCCTGTAAGACATGGCCAAGGCACCTGAATTCCTGGGAAGACAAGCCTGGCACAGTCACAGAATGGTCAGTTTGGGAAGGTCATCTTGTTGTGTTCAGGTTCTGGAATATCTTCCAGTGAGAAAGTTGTTTCTCACATTCAGGTGGAACTTTCCAGTCATCATTTCCTCCTGTCCTGTGGAACCTRCTGCATGCTCTGACCTCTCCCTGCAGACACAAACAGGGATCAGGTCCCTTCCCAGCCATCTCCTCTCGAAGCTGAGCAGCCYCAGCTCCCTCAGCCTTTCCTCATGAGATGCTCCAATCCCTTCATCACCTTCTGRAGCACAGGYAGTTTTTGCTCCAACCTTTCCAGTCAAAGGGAAGGGGGTTTGAAATCTGGCAAACCAACAAATGGTCACAGGACTGGTGCCACATGGCTTAGGATGGACCTGTTGGGACAGCTGAGTTTCTTCTGWCACAGAGGTGAATTTCGGTGACAGGTTTGCCAAGTTGGTGAGGGGTTTTAATCTAAAATTGCTGTGGGAGGGAAACCTCAATCCATCCCAATCCTTTCAGGTTAAAGCCAGGTTCAGCAAGAGACGCCCATAATGTGGAGAGGGATCAGTTTTGCAAAGGGCCAAGTTCTCTGCCCCTGTGGAGCCACTTCCTACACTTCAAGTTGCAATTAACCTGTTAGACTGTGACAGTGTTACACCTTTA
>NW_026623965.1:223241-224610 GCF_030028575.1 Malurus melanocephalus
TATCACCACAGCTTCTAGTTGTGTTTGAGAAATGGCTCAGTTCTACACAGAACACTTCAAATATTTATGTGGTCACAAAGTAGTTACTATTCAGGTTTAATGAAGTGGGCGTTTTAAGGCACTCTAAAATCCAATTCTGAATCTTGCTTTTCTCCTCAGACTTAACTTTTTTTTTTTTTTTTGTCTGAAATGCCACTTAAAGAAGATGTTTTCTCTCATAGAAAGGGAAAAAAGTGAAAATGTTGGTACAAAGACCATCTGAAAACAGAGGGTCTTCTGTGAAGTCAGAACCATCCTAATAGCTAGAAAACAGCCTGAGCACAAACTCTGGATTCAAATCCTGCAGATAAGAGCAAGCCTCACCTCTGTAGAACTAAGAAAAAAATTATCTGTATTTTGAACTCTCAGGTTCGCAGTGTTGCAGACAAAATGTGGAAAGGAGGTCACTCTCTTCCCTCTCTTCTAAATTCTTCAGCTTGTTTTTCACATTATGTGAGCTGCTTTAATACACTCCTGACCATTTTTASCCTCTGTGGTTATTTCCCTGCCCAGCGAAAACAGTGTTTTCTCTGGAGATACAGTGACAGTCAAGGTGACTGTGAACAGCTCAGGCAGAAGATGTGAGGAGAAGCAGAAGTGTCTTTGTGTGGTTGCTGTTTTCTTGAGGCTCCCTGAGTTGCAGAGGCAGAACAGCTCTAAAATCTTGAATTCTGCTGCTAGTGAAGTGGGTGAGCATCATTGTCATAATCATAGGATGTTTTGGGTTGGAAGGGACCTTAAAGATCAGCCAGTTCCAGCCTCACTGCAAGATGCCCTTCACTGGACCAGATTGCTCCAAGAATTAATTATGAAGAAATGGTCAAAGAATTATTATTAGTGCTTCAGTATATCTCAAGAGCTCACTGCCAGCTTGTAGGTTTTGTCACTCAGAGCTTCAGCATAGCTGGCAGATGGAAAGTAAACTTCTTTACTCCCTGAGAACTAAACTACCTTCTAGCTTTCCTTCCTCTCCTTTTCCCACTCTGGTCCTCAGTTTCAAGTTTGGAGGCTGGCTCACTATGATGATCCAATTTRAMAATGCACCAGCACATTCAGTCATCTTAGTGAGGGGAACATGAGTAACTCAGATCTTAGGGAAAGGAAATTGAAATCAAAGGGAAAATGAAATAGCAGATTAAAAGTCAGAATACTAGCATAAGAGAATTCATTTGAACAGCCTAATTGCCCTGATTTTGTGTAAGCTTCAGGTTACAGCCAGGTTGTGAGGTGTTCAGGGCAACCAGAGAAGCAGATATGGCAAAATCTAACTTTTGTGAAGGCAGATGTTTGCTTAAAATGAATGTGTATACAAAAAAAAAAAAAAAAAAAA